>NW_024349800.1:1860217-1960416 GCF_902729225.1 Pteropus medius | reverse complement strand
CACACACACACAGCGTTTGTCTAATTGAATTGAAAAGACATGTAAACTCCGTCCAAAAAGATTAGGAAGATCGAGATTGATTGGATGAGAAAATATTTTCATAGGATGGTCCTGGGGAGAGGATTGTAAGCATGAGAAAACAGATTCAGTTGTATAATATTTAACTATTTGCAAAGCAATCCTCTTCTGAATTAAGTCTTACTCACAAAGCCCCGTGAGGTCATCATCTGGGGAAACTGAGTCTCAGAGAGACTCACATGCTACACAGCTAGTGTGTGGGAAGACCCACATGCTAGAACTCATTGCTGTAAAGTTCAGGCACTTTCCAATATGAAGGCATGTTTTTTCTCTCTCTCCACCGCTCCATGGAACACAGGAATAAAACATAGATTGAGAAGTGGCCCAAAATGGTAGTAGCTAGAAGAATGTGGGAATTATAAGCTGGCACCCTGACACAACTTCTCAGGCCCCCATGTGCCCTGATGTTCCAATGTCTGGATAACATCGCTAAATGTAACAAGGCCAGGGGCAAATTTGCTGGCAGGGAGATTATTACTAAAACATGTTCTCGGCCTTCACACCTGAGAGCGTTCTTATGCGTCCCTGAGCTAGAGACCCCAGCAGAGACTAAGAGATGGTACCGATGAGGGTGGCGGTGGGAGTGGGGAAGGGTTGAGGGATGGCTTAGGGAGAGAGTGGACTAGATGTGTTTATGGCTCATTTCTCCCCTGACTAAAAAGTGAGGCCATCTGGGTTTGGGTCTATATCTAAATAAAGGTACCAGAACTGGAAAATTCCCAAGATGTTAAAACTTGAGGCCCAGTTGTGAGAGGTGAGAGTTGGCCATGGACAGGTCATTCCCTAGGCAGGAAACCTTCCCCAGGTGGCCCGGTCCTCCTCTCAAGAGAATGAAGCTGCCCATGGCGACATTCATTTCTTCTCTCACTCTACTCCCCACCTTCCTTCCTTCTATATTTAATAAATGTCTGTAAAGTGCCTTCTCTGAAGTACCCTGGGGCTTTTGAAGTACATGTATGTACAATACTGACCCTACCTTTAAGATGCTTGGTTGCTTAGGAACTGGGAAATTTATAAAACAAACAGTGATTGCTGAGATTTCCTCTGTGATGGGTAATTTTGTGTGTCAACTTGGCTGGGCCATAGTGCCCAGATACGTGGCCAAACATTATTCTGGGTGTTTCTGTGAAGGTGTTTCTGGATGAGAGTACCATTTAAATGAGTGGACTCTGAGTAAAGCTGGTCGCCCTCTTCAGTGTGGCTAGACTTCATCCAATCAGTCGAAGGCCTGAGTAGAAGCAAAGATTGACCTCCTCTGAGGAAGAAGTAACTGCAGTAGTCAGCCTTCAGAATTAGAGTAGCACTGGCTCTTCTCTTGGCCTCCAGCCTATCAGCCCACCTTGCAAATTTCGGACTTGCCAGCCTCCATAATCAAGTGAGCCAATTCCTTAATATAAATCTCTTTAGATAGATAGATACATAAACAGACAAACATACATGTATTTTATTGGTTCCGTTTCTCTGGAGAAACTTAACTAATACACTATCCAGTGTCACCCTCTTGATCCATGACTATAGCATCTCTTGCCTGGACCCCCATGGCTTTCCTAATGTCAATATCTCCGTTTCCATCTTCTCTGATGCCACCAGGGGTCTCACCCTAAAGCATGTTATGTTTACAGTCCTTTCTAATGCCTTGCCTTCCTTACCACTGTCTCCCAAACTTCAGGCATTCTAGCACCACCTTTGTGATATTTGTTCTATCAGACTTTCCCTCGCTGAAATCAAAAGGAATGACATAGAACTGAAAAAGAACTAATATCCTCACCATATTATTAAGTATCTGTCAATACGAAATCCACACCTTGAGTACCATAAGAGAAAGTATTCCATCCAACATTTAGGGGGAACACTGGTTTACAAAATAAAATCCATTCTTGGCATGGCCTGTAAGATCCTTCAGCACTAATAAGTATTTACTAAGTAGCAGCAATGTGCCAGTCATCCAACACTTATCCCAGCTACATGGAATAGTCAGTCCCCCAAAACACCACGCGTACCCTGGAATGCCTTTTTCTCTTTGCTTCCTGGAGAACCTATTCTTGGACCTTAAAATCTAGCTGTCCTTTTTTGTGACACTGTCCTTTGAGTGCTCCCTGGCACTACAATACTTATTAGTATTTACCATCACCACACTGAAGATAGTGGTTTGTCTTCCCAGCTAGAGGTCCAGGGTAAGGGATCATGTCTTATTCATTGTGAGAAGTCTTAAAGGGGACCTCACAGTAAATATCACCTCTCTCCCCTGCCCAGCTTCTGCGCACATTGAGAAATAAAACAAGAAACGGGGATCAAATTATTCACTTTTTTTTTTTTTCCAGATGAAGGCTAAATGAGAACTTAGCTTTTGCATGAGACCAAATGATCCAGCTAAGTGAATCCAGAATTCAGCCAAGAACTGGACAGGCCTCCCCATGCAGGCTGGAAGAGCCCAGCCTGGAGTAGTGGCCCCAGGAAACATGTTCGCTGCAGGCAGCTCTCTTCCAGGGGAGAGAGGGGCAGGCTTGGTTCTGCAGACCCAGTGTTTTCCTTCCCAAATTTACCAATCAGGGTGCTTAGGGAAAAACCCTTTTCATCCAGCCATAATGGGTTTTACCCCTTAGAATTAAGCTCTCAGGTGGTATAGATGATAAAATTCCAGAAAACCAGAGGGATGATATCTCAGAGATTAGCTATTCTGACCAAGCCCTCTCAGTTTACATATAGCGAAATGGAGACCCAAGGAGAAGGTCAAGGTCATGTAATCCTCATCTGAGTGGTCTGTAACTTTAATCTGTAATTTGTGTGACAGATACAATTAATATTGTTAAAAACAAGACAACAGGTCCCAAATGGAATCACTTATGCTAAGTCTCATGTCATCAAAATGAGATTTAACTTAATTATAGTTTCAGCTCTCCCAGAAAGGGTATCTTAAACCAGTCAGAAATCACCTGATCAGCACTAGTTAGGTTATCTGCCTGATAAACCCATCATCTCCTAGAGGGAAAGTAACCTTGCAACAACCAATCTACTTTTTCATGTAGTTTAACTTGCTTGTTCCTGCTCACTTCTGCCTGTATAGCTTCCTGGAGAATCTATTTGTACAGCTCCTCTGAGCTGCTTTCTATAGGCTAGATTGGGTGCTCCCTGATTGATGAATCATTGAATAAAGCCAATAAGATATTTAAAATGTACTTGATTTTTTTTTTAAAGCAATATTATGACACAAATCCCAAGGGCAAGAAAAAAGACAACTCATGCCTCTCACCCCTTTTTCATAATGCTGTGGGAATTCCCAGGCCTGTCCTGGAATGCTCATTCAACTAGAACCCTAGGACCAGGACTGAAAGGGTCTGTCCCCTGGGTTTCTGGGCTCTGGACTGTAATTGTGGATTCAGGAAACCGGTCCTTGGCTAACTCAACTCTCTCCACACAATTAAAAGATGGAGAAGGGAAATGTCCGGAGGAAACATGTATTTAATAAATTTTAAAGAGCTCTGATCATTTTTTGAATCCTCACTTTTTTTTCTGCCTTATTTCTTGGTCATTGTAAATTACTCCAAAAACGATTTTAGAGTAGAAAAGGAGCTGGAAGTCAGAGAAACAGTCTTTAACATCTAATCTTCCTTTGGCACCATTCAGGATTTTAATTTTGAAGCATGGCAAGGAGGCAGAAATGGCTTTGGGCCTCAGATGAGCAGAATCACTTTAAAATGAAGATAGATTTTTTTTTTCCTTGAGCTCTTCCCCTAAAACTACCTAAAGAATCAGACCTTCCCGTGCTGATTAGAACAGAAGGCATTTCTAATTCCTCATGAATGGGAACAAGAAAAAAAGTATTCCAAAGCAAGGATTTACTTGAATTCACCGCTAAATCCACCACATAAGCTCCTGGGAGAAAAAAAAAAGTGCCGAAATTAACCTGATGTTTGGGAGATATCAGTTAAATGCTTTTGTAACTTCATCACCATCTACTCAGGGGAAAATACTGCTATTCAACCTCCTATTGCCTGAGAGTCTGGCGCTTCTAAACCAAGAAAGGAAGAAACCAAGCGGGTTATTTATGAGCTCCTTCCCTCCTGCAGTTTTAAGCCGCTGTGAAATAAGCCTGTTTGTTACCGCCAAGAGGCCAACGCTGGGCCAGTTAACCCGGCTCTGTGGGAGTCGGCGCTGCCTTCCTCTCGCGCCCCCCAGCGGATTCCTGTGGTGCTGCAACCCCGGCCACCCCCTGCAGAAAAGCGGACCACCAGCAGACAGCGCCGCATGCTGCCGCGGTCCGCGCGCACAAACTAGGTGGTGCTCCTCGCTCGCCTTCTGCCGAGGCTCCGGAGTTCGAGACCTCAGCATACTATCAGACTGGGTTCCAATAGCAGCTACTCCAAACTGGGCGGTAAGCGCACGTATCTTTGGAGCTGTCCGCAGCGGTGCAACTTCCCCCGGAGCCAACTTTAGGCCGGTCTGTGGACTCGGTGTGGGTAGCTGGGTCCTGCTCGCAGGTGGATGGGAACGCCTGGGACTGATGGGACCATCGAAACACAAGTGAAAGTGGTAGGGTGCCTCGCGCTTCTTTTTCCTGAAGGCGCGCAGGGTGCCCCGAGAGGTTGTAAAGTGCTTGGGATCGAGATGCAGAGCCCTTGACTGTAGGGGGCTGAGACGCGCGTCAGGTTCCTGAACCTTAGAGGCTGCTGGGCTGGGGAGGCTTCCTGCGGGAGGTATCTAGGCCTGGGAGGATCCCCACGGGAGGGGTATTGGGAACAGCTGTTGGGCGTCCTGGGGGATAGATATTGAGGCAAGAGTTCCTCCAGGAGGGGAAACTGGACTTGGGTTCCAAGCAGCTGCTGTGGAACTTCGGGGTTTGGGGATGGCTGAGTGTCTTAGAAACAGGAGATTGGAGGATGGTCCTGAGCTGGGGTTCCCCAGTCAAGGGCTGTTGGGGATCTCTGGAGGAAGTAACTGCAGTAAGGTTTATTAGGAAAGATGACTGGTTTGGGAGTCTCGCGGAAGGTGGCTGTGCTGAGGGTCCTGGGGAAGCGGGGTAGCTAGTTTGGAGATCTAGGGGAGATTGCTGGTTTAGGACTCCCAGTCCTGGAAGAAAGTGGCTGATTATGACTCTCCTCTCTCCTTCAGTGGAAGCGACTGGGTATCTGAAGGAACTGACTGCCCGGTAGATTTGCTCTCATTTCCAGTGGCTCAGAGGAGCTACCTAAAACGAGGGTTTTCGGGTGGCGGCTGAGCAACCCCGGGGGCTGGCATTTGTGCCCCGAGTCCCAGATGGCTTGGGGTTCCTAGGAAGGGGACACCTGCACCGCCTGTGTGTTGAGAGGGAAACGCGGAGATCTTTTCAAGTCCTTCGGGTTTCGTTCCAGGGTTGGACCCAGCAGATCAGTCTGCGGAGTCTTGGGGAGTGGAACTCCAGCCGCCCCCTCCCCCCAGGCACGCCACGACGGTGCGTCGGGCCCCGCCCCGTCGCGCCAAGCCTTAAAGAGCACCAAGGCCAGGGGTGCGCGGTAGTGGCCACCGTCATGGAGGGCGCGCTTTTGGCCAACTGGAGCGTGGAGGCGGTCAATGGGAGCGCGCCACCGCCGGTGGTCGAGGGCAACCTCACCGCCGGGCCTCCGCAGCGCAACGAGGCCCTGGCGCGCGTGGAGGTGGCGGTGCTGTCCCTCATTCTCTTCCTGGCACTGAGCGGCAACGCGTGCGTGCTGTTGGCACTGCGCATCACGCGCCACAAGCACTCGCGCCTCTTCTTCTTCATGAAGCACCTAAGCATCGCGGACCTGGTGGTGGCCGTGTTCCAGGTGTTGCCACAACTGCTCTGGGACATCACCTTCCGCTTCTATGGTCCCGACCTGCTGTGCCGCCTGGTCAAGTATCTGCAGGTGGTGGGCATGTTCGCTTCCACCTATCTGCTGCTGCTCATGTCGCTCGACCGCTGCCTGGCCATCTGCCAGCCGCTGCGCGCCCTAAACCGCCGCGCTGACCGCCTGGCTGTACTTGCTACGTGGCTGGGCTGCCTAGTGGCTAGCGTGCCGCAGGTGCACATCTTCTCACTGCGCGAGGTGGCCGAGGGCGTCTTCGACTGCTGGGCGGTGTTTATTCAGCCGTGGGGCCCCAAGGCTTATGTTACGTGGATCACGCTCGTCGTCTACATTGTACCGGTCATCGTGCTTGCCGCCTGCTACGGCCTCATCTGCTTCAAGATCTGGCAAAACTTTCGGCTCAAGACCGCAGCGGCCGCGGTCGAGGGGCCCGAGGGCGCAGCGGCGAGCAGCGGGGAACGCGCTGCCCTAGCACGCGTCAGCAACGTCAAGCTCATCTCCAAGGCCAAGATCCGCACAGTCAAGATGACGTTCATCATCGTGCTGGCCTTCATTGTGTGCTGGACGCCATTCTTCTTCGTGCAGATGTGGAGCGTCTGGGACGCCAATGCACCCAAGGAAGGTAGCACCGGCGGGAGATAGGGAAGAGCGCGGCGGGGCGGCGCCCTGGCCCTGCAGCTTCCTATTGTCCAGGGGTCTGGGGGCCTCTTGCGGGAAGAAGCGGGTTTTGGAATCCTGCAGAGCACAGTGCTTTGGGCTGCGCATGGGGTGTACGATTCCTTATTACAGACGAGGAAACCGAGGTTCAAGTGACGACTCGCTTTTCCACTTGGTCGGCGAGTGTTGGAGGTAACTTCAGAACCCGGGCCCCAGCTCAAGGTCCTTCCACTATAAATTCACTTTATGTTAAACTTTCACTTTGAGTTCAAGTCAGCCTGAAACCACGGGGTCTGGTTTGGATAAGAGCAGCAGGAGATGGGCGATTCGATTCCTCCAACAAAAGGTAGAGAAAGTACTGGGCAGGGCACCGTGGAGAGGTGAACTCTGGCTTGGTGGGGCTGTAGAGAGGCAAGTACCACAGCGGAGTGCCAGGCGGGCTTGGGTACAAGGGTAGGGGGGTTGGGGGTTTGCTTCTGGTGAGGGTAGTGGGGGAAGGGAAGGGAGCTGGGATGCAAATTTTCCGATTTGTCCAGGTTTGAGTGATTTCTATAGGCGGGGAACTCAGGCTTCCGGTTGGAGGACTTGGGGGTGAGGGGAAAGTCAGGGTTGAGGGTGCCAGGGTCCATTGTCCAAGCTTGCCTGGTGTCTGGAACACTAGTAGGAGAGGAAGAAAAGACAGAATGGAGTGATTTGTGTGGAGGGAGCTTGGGAGAACAGAGTAGGATGGACCTGGAGACTTGGGGCTTGTAGCTGGTACTGGGTGGCTGGGAGCTCCAGGCAGTTGTGGCCTCATTGTCTACAATTTACAAATAGCAAGAGGGAGTAATCAGTGGTGGTGAATGACTTAAACCTTTTCGTTTGAGGGTAAGCACATAACACTACACTGGGATGCCAGGGACTCAAATGCTTGTAAGGAGAGACCAAGGGGTTCACTTTCACCCCATCTACCTTTTTGAGACAGTACACATTTTCGTGTTTCCAGATATAATCATGACTCTCCCAACAGTCTCAAATATAACCATCCTAAAGAAGCTGAAATCGCCATTCAGCTGGATGACTTTGTGTTGCTCTATTCCCCAAACCACAGACTCCTGGCTCTTGCAGCCCTCCCAGTTAGCCTAGAGTTTGTGTTAGTGGCTAGGGAAATTGTCATTCAATATTCATTAAGCACCTGTGGTATACTATGTGGGGCGAGGATTGCTGTGAGGACTCAGCAAAGCCAGCCTGGCTTCATCATGCAGCCTCTGGTCACACCTTACATAGGAGATTCAAGGATCCAGAGAGAGAGGGGACGGCACAGCAAATCAGAGGTAGAGCATCAGCTACATCTGGGGTTTTCTGTCCCCCCCACCTCTATTTTTTCCCTGCACCAGATTTCATCTGAGGGCCACAAGTAGGGAGTTGGGTTAGACAAAAGACAGAAGTAATGGGTTATAAGTAAGGCATCAGGCCACCCTTGTTTCCTTGACAGGCTCCAAAGAGACCAGACCCAGGTCTTGAAGAGCTCAAACACCAAGCCTTCAGTGAGACTGTTACTCCCTTAGAGCAGATACTGGGGAGACCTGGGATCTAGTCCTCCCTTCAGCCCTTACCAGCTGTGGGACTTTGGGCGAGGGGTCTCCTCTTCCCCTTGACCCTTAGTATCTCACTTTTAGAGTGAGGACATTTCAGCATTCTGTTCACTCATTCAGCAGGTATTCTGACTCTTCTCTCTTCGCAGCCCCCTGACCTCTCTCATTCATTTTTCTCCCTGGTGACTTTTCTCCCTTCTTCTTGCCCCACCCCCCTCTTCATATGACTTTTTGTCCATCTCCTCATCTGCTCTCCTTTCTCACTTTCCTCCCTAAAGATCGAGAGTATACGGTCAACACACATGTCATAATCACTCAATGAAGTGGAGATCTTTTCTACACTTCAAAAGAACATCAAGCAATTCATTTTTCTGTCTTAAAAATAAGACAAAGGGAAATGGAGAGAGCGCCACCAGAAAAAGTAGGGGCCAGAGGCTTTTGGGCGGACATATGGTCCCCTGTGCATTTCTTGGCGTGCGGCCCCTAGAAGAGAGGGCTCCAGGAACGGGATAAAAAACGGACTCCTGGAACCTCAGGCCTTATTTCCTTTAGCTCTTTTTCTTTTTTCTAGTTCAGAGGAAAGGGTGGATATCATGTGAGAAACCAGGTCCTCCTCCCATTCTGTCCTGGGAGCTCTCAGAAGAGTACAAATGCAGACCACAGGGCATTCTGACTACGCTGCTGCTGGCACCCCCACTTCCCCCCCACAGCGTGTTGCCAGGAGCAGGTGCCCAGTCCATGTGAGAGGCCCATCAAGCACAAAGGACTTGGGCTCTGGCCACCAGCCTGGCCAAGGTGTGCAGGGTTCTGAGTCGACGTGCGCTCAGCTAGAAGGCACGTCCTGTGCCCACTTGACATTAATCTGGATACTTGCAAGTAGCAGGCCGGGCCATCAGAAATGATGGTGTTTACAATCACCTTGGAGTTATGACTCAGTCTAGAGGAGGCTATTAGCAAGCGTTAAGGAAAGAATAAAAGGGAGACACACTTGAGCTACTCAGGAGTTGTTGATCAACAAAGTGGAATTAATGCACAGCCCCCACTTTCCAAGAGGAAGAGAATTAACAGGAGATGTGAAATATCTAGATCAGGGCCCCTTGCTCTGCTCATCTCCTGGAACGTAGATCCTGGAAGGTCAGGGAGTGTTATAAACAGTGTGATATTCTCCAGGGAAGCTGGGGGCAGACAGGCTCAGGCTGAGGCAGGAGTGGGGCAGAGGCGGGATATCTTCCTCCCAGTAGCTTCATCATGAAAACCTCTGGAAGAACAGAACAAGGAGTTCCTTAACCACTGGCTAGCATAATTTCTCCGTCCACTCTGTTAGCCCCTGATCTGTAGCTCTCCCTTGTCCAACTTCTCTCCCTCAACCCCCTACCCCTTCATTCACACCACGCACTGCCTTTATGGGTTTAGAGCTCACCTTATTTCAAAAATAATTAGGTGGGGCACTAAGATTCAGGTGCTGCATCGAGATAAAGTAGATATAAGGAAATGTAAATGAAAGGGAAAAAAGATGATGATGATGACGACGACAACGACAACAAAACAACAACAACGGCTCTGTGTGTGGAGGTGAGATACACATGGGACTTCCTTTTCATAAGATCCAAAGCAAAGAGGAAAACTCTCAACTTTAGTATTTCCATTGTTCAGAAGAAAAAAACAATGAGAGAAAAAAAAAGGAAGCGGAGTATCGTGGTAATTTAATGAGATCTCCTTTCAGTCATGTGCTGTTGGAGCCTTGATTTGGTGAGACTGTAGAAAGGCTGAGACCAGACACCCATGCAGGTTTTGACAAGTCCCACATGTATCCTTCAGAGTCAAATTCCACAGTCAAAGGCTTGGCACCAACCTTTCCCCTTGAACTCAGTGAAATGGGCTTTGATGCTAGTTCCAAGAACTCTAGCCCTGGGCTAGTTCTAAGGGAGAAGGTAGAGAGGGGCGGGTTTGTATTTCCAGGGGTTGGTGGATGCTGGTTGGGTTTGGTGAAGTTGATTTTGAGTCTCTGTCTGTAGTTTTCCATTTCCTGTGTGTGCCTTGTGAAATGCTTAGTCCAGTGAGCAGAGATGAGAGAAAAGGTGGGCAAGTTGGCAGATGGGGTGCGTGCGGGTGCTGCCTGTGCGCACCAAGCAGTAAGTGTGGCTCCTGTCTAATCTCCATTATCAGGTGCTCAGAGCTAGAGGAGGAGCTTTCGAATTAAAAAAACAAACAAACAAATCAAACAAACACACTTCATAGATGAGTCATATTTATCTTTCAGAGTAGTCCCCTTTTCTCTCAAACTTGCCGATTTCCACAGGAGCAAGCAAATGCCTGGAGAGCATAGGGCGGGGACCTCCACTGCATAGGCCAAGGCAGCAGGAGGGAGCTGCAGAATTCTAGACCACATATGCAGGGAAAGAGCCACAAGGCTGGCCGGTGTTTGGAGCCTGCCCCACCATTTTCTCCTGTGTGTCCTTGTGCAGGTTGTTTCACCTCTCTGACCCTCAGCTTCCTCCTGTGTATAAGGAAAATAGCAAAGCCTACTCATGGAGTTGTTACGAGGATGACATGGCAGTGGGGGCCACATGATCAGTGTCACTCTTCTCCCCTCCCCCCATTCTAAAGGTTAAAAGTCTTGTTTGCATTTTTGAAATTGTCTTCGAGATTTTGGCAGTTATTCCCAAGGGAGGAGATGGACATTTTTCTCTTGAGATCCTGGATACAGGGAGGTGGTGGGTGGGGGTGGAAACAGAGCCTGCTGAACAATAAGTCGTGTGGTAGAGGAACTTGTTAGGCTGGAGAGGTGGACTGTGAGTCTTGTCATAACAGGACACCAGCAGTCCTGTTCACTGGTGTGTGCCCAGTGCCAGCACTCACTAGGAAGTCAACCAATGCTTGTTGAACAAATACATGGGATATGGGAAGAGGAATGTGCACGAGACAGGGCAGGGATTGGTGTGTAGAATTGGACTCAGGAGAAATCAGGACTTTCTAAGCAGCCCTCCAACAGTAGAACTGGCTACCTGGTAAAGAAGTGAGTGCCCTATCACTGGGGGCAACCAAACATCTGTCAGGGATGTTGTACCAGGAGGAAGGTTGAAAGGCACAGGAGGCCTGGTTTTAAGTGTTTCCTCACTTGAAAATGGGTTTCCCAGCCCCTCCCTGTTTCTGTGGAGCTACAGCCCCTCCAATGCGGCCTGCCCATCTTGCAAGGACACTGTGCCCAAGGTGTGGGCGGGCCAGGCACCTTGGAGAGGGGCTGCTCTTCAGGTGACCCATTGATATGGAGAGCAGTGGGGGAGGGTGGGCAGGAGGAGATTGGACAGATCAGTTTTGGCCAAGAAGTGCCGTGAAGCTTGGCCCTTCTGGGTATAAATTGCAATTAGAGGGACAGTTAATGACCACATTCTTGTCTGATTAAGCAATTGTGCGTTCTTATATATTCTTGGCTAATGCTAATGTTTTCCCTTTGGGTTTCTGCCCCAAGGTGACTTCACTTTTTTTGTCCTAAAAGGTTTGATTAATAACAACAAAAAAAATTTTGTTGGGTGAGGCTTTGCCATATATTTTTTTCCCATTTGATGGGTGTCTGAGTGGGTTAGGAAGAGGGTGGGGAGGGGGTGCAAGGGCTGTAGGAGGGCCTTAGGTCAGCAGGAGATTAGCTCTCTGGAGAGACTGGGCTGGGCATGGGGCCAGGGCATGGCCTGTCAGCTGCCCTAGGTGGCTGGCCCACCTCCTGACCACTTTGCGCCGGCTACTGTTGGAAGCAAAAAGAAGCCCCAAAGGCTTCACTCCCAGGGGCTGGGGCTGGGTGGTGACTGAACCGTGCTCTGCCAGACCCCATACATCAGGCCCCACCAGCCAGAGCCCCTGAGCCCCCAGAGACAGCACTGGAAAGTGGTGAGAATCCCTTTGGGGCACATTTCTGGGAGGTCTCTGGGCCTCTGCCATTCCCATTTGAGCAATGGGGATAATGCCTTGTGATGAAACACAACACCCTCTCTGGGCATCAGCTTCAATGAAGTGAGGAGTTGGATTAGCTGATATCAGTACCACCCTTGGTTGAGTGCTAGACCCTCTGCCCGGCCCCATCTCATCCTCACTCAAACATAGCAAGGGAAGGGAGCATTATCCTCATTTTACAGGAAACTGAAGCTCAGGGAAGCATGACCTGCTCAAGAGCACGCTGAGGAAGTGGTGGAGCTGGGATGTGGACCCAGTCATCTCATGTCGAGACTGCTAGACTGTCCCCAGGCCAGCATTTTCAAGGTGGTCCACCTCTCTTGGCATCCATATCTCCTGAGCATTTGTTAAAAAGCTGATTCCTGGCCCTGCCCTAGACTCACTGTCCCAGAGCCCTGCACCCTCTCTGTAGCTCAAACATCCTGACTCCTGGGCTCTTTCCCACAACACCCAAGCAACACGGTTGCTAATGACACTGCCCTCTCAGCACTCTGGGCTCAGAGCCTGTGTCCCTTGACTTCCCCTGTTGTCCACTGACCCTATAGTCTTAACTGCACCACCTCTCATGTTGGTCCTTCCCTTCCATTAACTCCTTGGTTTAGAGCAGTTTTTTTGATGTTGACATTTTGGGCCAGATAATCTTTGTTTTGAGTGTGGCATGGGAAGGGTCAGCTGTCTTGTTCATTGTAGGATATTTAGCAGCATCCCTGGCCCTACCTACTAGATGCCATGAGTACCTCCCCATCAGTTGTGACCACCAAAACATCTCCAGACATTGCCCCCTAAGGGGCAAAGTCGCCCCTGGTTAAGAAGCACTGGTCTAGACCCATGTATGGGCCTGGCCTGAACTAATGTCCAACAGATGAGTGCCCCCTTGTCACCTCTGCCCTGGGTTTGGGCCAGTCTGCCTTGTGTCCCCTGCCCAGCCTGCTGACTTGCCACTTCCCACAAGGTCCTTTTGCTTTGTGCCCATGCCGACACTGTTCTCACCATGGAAGTGCCCACCCCAGTCTCTCCTGTGGAGACCCATCCTTCAGAGCCCAAGTCTAATGTGTGGGCTTCTTTGTACACAACTCCAGGGGCTGCCATTTACCTCATGGATAGTGAAGAAGATGCTTCCAGGAGCTGTGCAGGAACAACCTGAACAGCGAGACCTAGAACCTCATCCATGTGCCCCTTTCATGAAACCCTCTCTGTTTCCCCCAGCTGGGGTCACCTTCCTCCTTTGAATGCCAACGCATTCATGCTATAAACAGCTATTCAGTGCCTCTGGAGGGTTTTGTCACACGGCCTCTGCTTTGATCTGTCAATCTTCTGGTGAGGGAAGTTTGCAAGGAGCCCTCCCCAGGCTTTCACCCTCCCTGTGGCCTATGGCTGGCTTATTCATAAATGTGGGAAAGTCAGGCCAAGGTTGGTCACCAAATTCTGGGTACATCCACATACCTCTGGGAAGGACACCCCCATTTTCTGCCAGGCTGGTGTTGAGGTCTTATGTCCCAAGGTGTAGCCAGATGGAGTGGCAGCAGTGATCCTAGACTGTTGACTAAAACTGCCTGGAGCTCAGTTTTCTGGGGTTAAGAATAGAGTTTAAAGTGTGGGGAGGGGGTGGACTGTGCCAGTGGCACAGTGCCTGGCATATAGTAAATGTTCAATAAATGTTTGCTTTAAAAAGAGAAATTTCAAGATGGGTCAGGGTCCTGGGGTAAGTCAGTGCAGTTGAGGGGGAGAGAATTGTTTTGAGCTCAGGAACAGCATTTTAGCAGAGGCCCTGCGGTTTCATTTGAGGAGTGGTGGCAAGCCCAATGATGCTGGGAACCAGAGTGTCAAGAGGTAAAGAGAAACTAAGGCCTCACCTGGAGGAGACAGCAGGAGACGAGGTGGGGAGGTTCTAAGTCTGGGTCTTGGAAACCCAAGGGAACCCTTGCATGAGGGGTGGGCGGGAGTAGAGTATAACCAGGTGGTCTTCAGTGTCCCAGCCTGGGATTCCTATGATCCTGATTCCTGGCCTCTGCCAGAGCCTCCCTTTGTGCTCCACCGGAAGCTGGCACTTCCTACCCATTTACCAGATGCTCAAGTACCACGGCCCTCTGCCCTTCAAGCCCATGCCTCACACTTTAGTGACCACTCTTGCTTATTCTGTTTATTTCTCTTTCTCTCTGCCTGACCTTGATATCTGAGTGTGAACTTAATTTTCCTGGAGTGAATTGTATTTGAGTCCAGTTGTCTTATTAAAAGGCCATTTCTTGTCATCAAGCAAGGAAATTATCTTTTTGCTTTTCCAATGTGCCAGTAAGAGGTGGCTGATTTATCAGGACTTCTGTCTGCTAATTTCATGCTTCAGTTCAATTCAGTACCTCTGCCTACTTTCCAGTCTCTGCTAGCTAGGGACAGAGCCACAAATGAGACTCAGTCCCCAGCTATAGGCTGTAAACATAAATAATGACAGTATGAAGGGAAGGTGCTGTTAGAGAGGTATTTATCAAGTACTGTGAATGCAGCAGGAGGGATTCATTGATTCTGTCTGTCTGGGAAAAAAAAATCAAGGAGACTTCAGAGAGGAAGTAACATTTGAAAAGGGTTTTGAAGGATGAGTAGGAGTTGGCTATGCAAAGAAACAGATGTACATTTCATATTGAGATCATTGGACAGTTACTTTATTGTCTTTTCTCCTATTGGAGGGATACTTCTCAAACTTCAGTGTGTGCACAAATCATGTGGGGGGCCTTGTTAAAATGCAGATGCTGATTCGGAGGGTCTGGGTGGGGTCCCAAGAGTTTGCGTTTTTAACAAGCACCTAGGTGATGCCTATATAGTGTGCATGCATCTGGTCCACTGACTAATTACACGTTGAGTAGTAAGTCTTTAATACCTTATCTTTTTTTCTAAAATGTGCAGTTTGCCTTTATACATATGGCCCAAATTGGCTGCAGGGCCCTGTCATCCCCACAGAGTACAGAAGGGCTGGTCATTTGCAAAAAAGATCCCAACTCTTCTGCTTCCAGAATGTGGTTATCCTTAGGTCCAGCCAAGTGAGCCCAACATGTCCCCTAGGTTTGAGCAGTGACATAATAGAAGCTCGTTTAACACTCTGTAGCCTACAGATTTGGCCGTTAATCCTGACTTATGATATGTGGGGTGATCATACACTTGTGATTCTTAGAACAATTCCAATGTTGTCAAATTATGGGTTTATTTCCAAAGAAGGCACTCTGTAATCCGTATTAGCACTTAATCTTTATATATGTGTACATTAAAAAAAACAAAACTAAACTAAACTAAAGGACTTCCTTAGACCACGACTCCCAAATTTCTACAAAGCCCCTATGGGAATAAGGAACTTAGACCTGAATTCCTGATTCCCTGGTGGTGGGGCGGGGGGCGGGGATGGCGCGTTGCTGATTTGGGGGAGGCGGGGAGGCCTTGGACCAATGATTGGTTCTGGAGTGAGGGCCTCTTATAAAAGTTGATGAGCTCGATTCAATTCAAATGAGACATGTCAGATGCTCCCTATGTCCTTGAATTGTATGAGAAACACCTCATGAACAACACGGCCCAGAGGGGCCTTGGACAGCTGCACGTCAGCTGTCCTGGGCTAATTTGGGCCTCGGGTGACAGAGGAGTGCCGGGAAATTTGAGTGGAGGAAGTGCTGGGAAATCCGAACAGGGTTCTTGAGGCTTGAGTAAAGCCAGGGCTGTAGGCGGGTGGACAGCTTGGGCATACCGTCCTGGAGTGGCCCTCTGCCACCCACCCCTCCATGAATCACAGTGCTGAGAGGGAATAACAGTTGCTTCTGTCTTCTGGGGGTAAGACTGCCCAGCAGGAGACATCTTCTTTTGGCGGGTGGCCATTTCTGCTCATGTCCGCTGCTTGGCATGTAGGAGTACCCCCTTGAAGATCACCCACGATCCCTAGCTTCAGCCCACCAGCCCCTCCCCGAAATGCTGCAACTCCTTGTTTAATAGAGTGCCTGTCTTGTATTTCCCTCTTTCCAACCTGTGTTTGTAAATCCCTTGAGGGCTGTGTTTGTAAATCCCCAGGGCCAGCTCAGTGGCTGGCACCACGTACAGTAGCATGAAAAGGTGCACAAACATCTCATTTCCTCTTTCTCCTTCTCTGAGAAATGCCCTGAGCTCCAGGCCTGTCAGGTATGAGGGCCAATCCCTGGACCAGAGCCTCCCACTCACCCTCCCTTCTGGGCAGGCATCAGAGAGAGTAATGCACAGGCACTCGGGGCTCGCCCTTGGGGAAAAGTGTTCTTTTCACGGGGGAGCGAGTGGAGGAGATATGATTAGAATGGAGTCTCCCTGTGGAGACTTTGAACTCCTGCCCTTTCCAGGGTTGCCACCACCCTTACCCTTTTGGGTTTTGTACGTCACTGGCAGAGTAAGTTTTCCAAAAATGGACTGTCTAGAGTTCCTTTGGTGTCACATAACCCAATCTCAGGGCTCTGAGTTTTTATTTATTTTCTCTTTGATTTTAAGTCATGGAGAAAAGGGCAAAGGACAGTTTCTTTAATCGACCTGGGACTTTGGGCTTTAAAAAATTATGCAGTTGATCATGTCTCATATTCATCAATAATAATAATGCTAATCACTTGAATGAACACTTTGCCATTCTTAAAGCTCTTTTATACAATTTTTGTTTTTAATTTTCTTAAAGTCCTTGTGAATGTTCCCTTCATTTTATAGATAAAGATATTAAGGCTCAGGCAGACGATGTGGCTCAGAGAATGATTAGGTGGGAAGGGGATTTGGACCCAGGGTTCCGCTTTGAGCCCGTGCTCCACTGTGAATGGCTCCACTGCCCCCAGAGAAGGTGCTGGCTGCAGACCATACCTTTCTCTTAGGAGTGAGATGAATTTGACTTCCAGATCCTCCTTTTCTCTGCACTGACTTCATCATCTTTCTGCTTTGTGGAAAGTGTGGCCTGAGGCCAGTCTCATGGAGAGTTTGGGTGTGGGGATGACCCTTCAAAGAAGGGTCCAGGATGACCCTGGATTAAAGCAAAGGGGTGGCCTATGTCCCTCTGCATGGAATAGTCATTGGGTGTGGCTGCCCTGAGACAAAGGTGGTGCCCTGAGAGAAACTCAGCTGTGAGCACTCACAGCCGGCTCTCTGGCAGCTGGGGGATGAGCGCCTGCATCCTAAAGGGGGACTTGGGTGCAGCCACCACAGTATCCGCTGCAGACCTGCTGGACTCAACTTGAGGCAGTGTCACTCTAATTCACCTTTTCAGTCAGTGCCTGATGAGCAGCTACCCAGTGGGTGGGTGAGTGTTAAAAAAAGACAACACGGTGAGGATTTTGGTGTCCAAGAGCCAAGAGGGTGGCGTGGCCCTGGAACTTCCAGTGGGAATGCAGGTGAGCAGAAAGGAGAGAGGACGGTTGTACAGTGTGGAGAGTCAGCAGCTCCTCCCCGCTGGAATGTCCAGGCTCGTGTGTGAGCGCAAATAACTGGTGGCACTGAAATCTGAAGAGCAACATTAGATAGTCACAGGACCCCAAGTAATGTGGAATAAGCCAAAAGCATTCGTATCTAATGCTTGTACATTGTTTCACACCGCCTTTGACTTCCTGAAGCCCAGGAATTCCCCTTGCCTTCCCCAGAGATGGCCCATTGTTTCAGTCTGTTTAAACCTAGCAAAAAATTACAAGCTGGCTAAGAAGGGTAGATCAGCTCTGCAGGCTGCATGGATGGTGGGGTCTTTGGAGGCAGCACAAAAATCTGTGTATAAGCTGACCTTCTTGGCCATGCAATCTAGCCCAGGAGCCACCCTGGACAAACACTGTCACATGGTGGTGCAGCTTTCAGAAGCTCAGCCAATGAGTCCTGTGTCCTATGTCTCCCCACCCCTGCCCCAGGCTGCCTCAGATTCCAAGACGCATCCCAGCCCGGGGAACAGCCGCTCCCCATTGTTTCACATGTGTCAGTGCTAATTCTGTTATTAGTAAGAAAAGTAACATTTATTGAGCACATACACATCACTGTAGTAAGAATGACAATAGCTAAGCTTTAAGTGTTTACTGTGATTGAATGATAAGAACTATGGTGAGTACCTGGTATACGGTCTAATTAAATTTGGCAATGATTCTGTACAGATGTTCTTTTTATTATTCCCATTTCACAGATGGAGAAACCGAGGTTAAGAGAGATTAGGTGATTTGACCAAGAACACACAGGTGCAAAGTGGCAGAGCTAGGATTTGTGCCAGGCCTGGGTAACTCGAGAGCAAAGTTTTGCTCCTGGTAATGTGGAGAGAAGTAGGCTAAGCTTGCCTTGTGGTTCTGTCCCTCCCCTTTCTGAGCCCTTTCCCACGCTTTAAAAAATCTGTGTCTCCTATAAGCATCAAAGGTTGGCTAACTTTTTCTGTAAAAGGCCAAACAGTAAATATTTTAGGCTTGCGGAGTATAAGTTCTCTATAACACTATTCAGCCTTTGCCCTTGTAGTGCAAAAGTTGCCACAGACAACTGTGAACGAATGGACATGACTCTGTTCCAATAAACCTTTATTTACACAAACGAGCTATAGGTGGGATTTGGCCCTTGGGCTGTAGTTAGCTGGCCCCTGGTCTGGACCAGGAGACATTTGTGCCGAGAGGGATGGTGATCTAATAGGAGGCAATATGCTTCTCCTCCCAGGTACACTTGGATTTTAAAAGACCATCCCTGGGGAGTGGGCAATGCTTAGATTTTGAGAGGAGCAGCGAAGTTATTCTCTGACTCTGTCCCTCAAATCACACCATGAGGGCAATTGCAAGGCCAGCCTGTGTCTTTGCATTGGAACTGAGAGGATTCACTGGTTGGAATCAACCTGACTGACACATGTAAATGCTGCCCTAGTTTTAAGAGGAATCAGATTTTATTACTTTCAGGTAGGAACATAGAGTGACTTACTGTGTCACCCTTACTGGGGAAGCTTCACTTTTCTCACTTTCCTCATCTATAAAATGGGGATATGGCTGCTTTGAAAGCTGTCCTGTTCTGTGCAAGCTTGAGCAGTAGTTGCAATGGGCATTTTTATATGTTCCCTGAAAACGTCATTGTGAAATGCAAGGACAATATTTTCCATACTTTGTTCTGTTCCTGCTCCTCTGCAATCCTGTGAAGCCTTTTTAGCCACCAGAAGGGGCGGTGTCGTGGCCTAAACAAGATACAGTAAGTGCAGAGAGCAGGTGCGGTGCAGTCACTTGTCTGCTTAGAAACAATTAATGGCTCCCCAGTGCCTGTAGATTAAAGTTCAGATTCAGCCTGGATTCAAGATCCTCCTCACCTTGGCTCTCTTCTCCTGCGAAACTTCCCTTCCCCAAACCTGGAAGTCCCTGAATGGTCTTGGTCAGTCTCACTTGTGTGTCTGTATTCTTGCTGCCCTTTGAAAAGTCCTCCATAGCCCCTGTTTTTTATTCTCAAATAGCTCTCCTTCCGGCTGATGGCTTGAAATGCCACTGCTAGGGACTCATGTCTTGGATGATTAAGATATTCGCCAAAAAAAAAAAAGAAAAAAAAAAAGTCCAAATGTGTCCTTAGCCCTGGCAGCTTGATTTGAGCAGGTTCAGCTTAGGGAGGGTCATCCATCCCCCAGGAGCCAGGCCAGGCCAGTCATTCATGTCTGTGGCCACCAGGTGGGGGCAGAGGTGCTGGCCATGGCCCCTACTCCTTCCACCCAGGCTGGCTGGACACTAGGGAATTCGTTAAGTGATTACTTTTTTGTTGATATTACTGTAGTTTTTTTTTTTTAAATAAGATAAATAATTGTAAAAAGTGTGGCTTAAATGAACAGCTAAGATTATACACAGCTGGGTAAAAGACGGTAACTTTCTGTCCAAGAGTGAACTTCATTCCTGAAACTTCCTGCTATTCCTTTTCATAGCCTTGTATACCTGCATTTCCCCCTTTGTGTCCGATAGTTTACTTTTATATGCCTTTTTAAATTCTGATTTTTATGTTTTGATTTTGTCTCTTTCATTTTATATGTTTAATTATGATGTTGAACACATCCTATTCTTGGTGATATTTCACCAGAATTTCTAAACTTAAATTCATCTTCTTCTTACCCATCCAATTCAAAGCAACTTTTTCATTCTTTTATATAGAAAGTGAAAAATTTAATTGCCTTTTAATCCTCCTTCATTCTTCCTCTTTATTTTTTTTTTTTAAATTAATTAGTCTAAGGATTAGATTTCCCTCCTTGGCTTTCTAAACTTTCTCTTTTGCAAAATTTTTGATTTCTTGGGATTTGTCGTAGTTCTCTTTGGTTCCTGGTGCACCAAGTAATTAGAACCGTGGTTTTCAAACTTGCCTGTTCCTCAGAATCCCCTGGAGGGATTCTGTTATTTACAACAAATCGCTGAACCTTGCCCCCAGGATTGTGATTCAGTAGTTCTAGGGTAGAGCCTGAGAACCTTCATTTCTAACAGGTTCCCAGGTGATCTGGGGACCCCACTTTGAGAAGCACTGAATTTATCTCACAAACAACCACTCTTCTTTCTTTGGTGCGATTGTGCTCTGCACTGATGGTGGCATCTAGATCTTGCAGCTCCAGGCGCCCCGCCCCGCCCCCCCCCCCATTAGCAACCCTTTCTTGGATTTAGCTTTTTGAATTCAGGAGTTATCTTTTGAAAACTTTTCTGCAGAAAAGACGAAGACTCACGGATTTTCTGAGCCTTCTTGCTGTTGCCTTACTGTGTCCCAGGCACTCTTTAATCCCTGTAGCATTCCCGTGAGGTTTGAATACTCTTACTGTCCCCATTTAGAGATTAGGAAACGGTAGTTTGGGGGCAGTTAAAGTCATTTGTCCCTAATGGGACTGGAATACAAATGAGGTCTGGCAGCTTCTGGACTCTGCACCCTGAACAGTAGGCACTTGACATTTGCTGGGTGAGTGATGAATGGACAGGTGGCCGTGAGGAGGACAGCTCCTGCCGATGGAAGCACGCAGTGGGGAAGTGTTTGATGAGAGAAAGGACAAGGAGCATTCCAGGGCAGGCCGAGTGCACAACCAAAGCAAGGATGTGTGAGGAAGACAGACTTTGCCTCTTTAGTACTCCATTTGTGGCCCAGCACCTGGTCCCTGGAAAGGCTGATCTCAGCAAATGATGGTTAATGCTCTAGTAGTGATGCCCTATTCTCCTTTCTTCCCACCCGCTGCAGCCTCAGCTTTCATCATCGCCATGCTCCTGGCCAGCCTCAACAGCTGCTGCAATCCCTGGATCTACATGCTCTTCTCAGGCCACCTCTTCCACGAGCTCATGCAGCGCTTCCTCTGCTGCTCCTGTGGCTACCTGAAGGGCCCCCGGCCAGGAGAGACGAGTGTCAGCAAAAAGAGCAACTCGTCCACCTTTGTCCTGAGCCGGCACAGCTCCAGCCAGAGGAGCTGCTCACAGCCATCCTCCGTGTGACCGACCCAGGGCTGTACTGCCTCCCTCCACTCGGGTTATGTGACATGGACAGTTTGCCCCTTGATGGCTATATTAATATGTGTATAAGGTACCTTTCAGTTTGCAGCCCTCCACACCTTGGGGCAGCTTGAGTGGGATTGGGGGGATTCTGACACGGGATGGGGAAGCGGTCTCTGTGGGGTGATTCAGCCACCAGGCAGTCCCTAGATTTCCTCTGGACCCCCACAGGTACCTCCGCTTCCCTGACTCCACTGCTGCCCCTGGCTGCTGGATGGGTTGTTTATGTTTTCTGGACCTATAACTTCACTCTGGTATCTTTATTTCTCCTTTATTCTGGGATCTTATGAAAAGTAACAAGTCTAAGATTGGTGACCATTTGAGTGTGGAAGCCTAGTGTCCTGAGCTTGGAGTAAGGTGTGGTAATGGGACCACAGATGGGAGGTGGTGCTCATATCCTCCTGACCTCAGAGTGTGTTTGCCTTTGAGTGGACTAATCCCTGAATCCTTTGTACCAGCTTGTCAGAGGGTGGCCCTAGGAGTAGGGATTACCTTATGAGACCATTTGGTATAGGCAGCCAATTAAAACCTGGATTAAAAATGTTTAAGAAGCTAATATTTAGGAAGTTATTAGGAAAGAAAAATAAAAGATAAAAAAACATCTAGATTGGAAAGAAAGAAGTAAAACTCTGCAGACGACATGATTTTGTATATAGAAAATTCTAAGGAATTCACACATACGTACACATGCACACACAAACCCATTAGAACAAATAAATGAATTCGGCAAAGATGCAGAGTACAAAGCTCAAGATACAAAAATCAGTTGTATTTTTTTTATACTAGCAATGAACAATATGAAAATGAAATTAAGAAATAATTTCACTTATAATAGTATTGGAAAGAATAAACTAGGAATCAATTTAACAAAAGAAGCAAAAGACTTATACCCTGAAAACTATAAAATATCATTGAAAGAAACTGAAGAAGATGTAAATAAATGGAGAGACATCCTGTGTTTGTGGGTCAGAGATCCATGAATATTATTAAGATGACAATGCTTTCCAAATGGGTCTACAGATTCAGTGCCATCTCTATTAGAATCCTAGCTGACTTCTTTGCACAAGTTGATAAACTTATTCTAAAATTCATATGGAAATGCAGGGGACCCAGAAGAGACAAGTGAACCTTGAAAAAGAAAAACACAGTTGGTGGACTCACACTTCCTGCTTTCAAAATTTTGCTACAAAGCTATAGTAATCAGAAGAGTATGATACTGGCAAAAGGATAGACATATAGACCAATGGAATAGAATAGAGAGGACAGATAGAAAGTCTTACATTTATGGCCAATTGATTTTGACAAGTATGACAAGAGAATTCAATAAGGATGATAGTCTTTTCAACAAATGGTTCTGGGACAATTGAGTATCCACATGTAAGTGAATGAAGTTGGACTCCTATTTCACACTCTATATAAAAATTAACTCAAAGTGCATCAAAGATTTAAAGATAAGAGCTAAAACCATAAAACTCTTAGAAGAAAACATAGCCATTAATCTTTGTGACCTTGGGTTAGGCAACAGGTTCTCAAATATGACACCCCAAAGCACAAGCAGAAGAAAAACAGATAAACCGTACCTCATAAAAATAGGGTACAAATCTTTTGTTTTTCAAAGGACACTATCAAGAAAGTGAAAAGACAACTCATGGAATGAGAGAAAATATTTGAGTAAATGATGAATAGACATATTTTCATATCTTCTCTAAAGAAAATATACAGATGGCCAATAAGCACATAAAAAGATGCTCAATATTATTATTCATTAATGAAATAAGGATCAAAACCACAGTGAAATACCACTTCATACCCACTAAGATGGCTAGAATAAAAAAGATGGGCAATAACAGGATCAGCAATGATAATATGCCCACCATGCTTTAGTAGAGGCACAAGTGATGCCTTGTGGCTGTGGATGTTGTGTTTTATTTAGAATGGCAATTCACCAAGGGTCTCAAAGGCTTTACTTACCTGATAAACATGTTCTCCGAAGTCTTCTCAGCCTTGAGGTAGGACATGACAGTGAAGGTATGAAAGATATCCAAGAAATACCTTTAAGTTGTTAAATATAGAATATTATGGATCAGAGGTTTTTCAACTGAGAATGGCCAGCTCAATGGCACTCTGCGACACGTTGAAAATTTTTTTTGTTTCCACACATATGTTTGAACTCACCATGACAGAGCAAGAGCACTTCCCAAAAGTCACAGATCCACTTTCTCCATGTACACTTTCCTCTTCTCCCTCCACAATGCAGTATTCGCACATGTGCACAAACACATACACATGTGCACACACATGCATGCACACAGAATGAGCTAGCAGGGTCTAGATGTTCAGGGAGAAGACAGGCATGTGCCCAAACACCAATGTTCAAAGTCTCAGCATTTAGTTCAAGATCAGCATTACTAACTGGAGACTAAACACATTATCATCTTTGGACCCAGAGGCATTACACAGTGTTGCTGTGACATGCACTTAGAGTTTCAACACCAGCCAGTCTGCGCTCTTTGGGAAACCAACAGGATTCTGATTTGGGGTCTCAATGCCCACATACAGACCACTCTGGCACTCTGGGTACAGATACAGTGATGGTGTGATCTGTTGGCATTTGAGCTTCTCTACCCCAATCTCTGCTGTTCCAGGGAAGTTGCCATCCCAGAAGCCAGCAGAAGCCACAGGGAATCAAAGAGACAGTGACTCACAGTAGATTTTTTTCTGACTGGGCACACAGCCTTCCTGAGAACCCTGGAGTTGCAAGGTTCTTGGGCACCAGAACTCACTGGGACACTTTCCTCATTCTCCTTCTGTGAAAGTTCTAGACAGACCCCTGGATCTTACTATGGTGCAAGAGTCTATGTTTTATAGCACATCAGTGACATTTAATTTCAGCAGCACCCCTGGCTTTACATCTTTCTTCTCCAAGGCTTGTCCTGGCGAATATTTTCATTGTCTCTTAGTCTTTCCCTAACAGAAGCCTGGAATAATGAGTGCGGGGTCCAGAACTCAACCTCGAGCTCAGTCGTTTCCTTCTTCCTGTTTACAAACCTAACATGTGACTGGAGGTACCAATAAATTGGAGCATGCAGATTTTATTCTGGAATGTTTTATTGTTCTGAAGGTCAAAGTGAAATATGAACACTTGAAGACTCTGAGCCTTATTTCTTTGTGCCCTGGAAAAAAGTCTGTCACACAATTTTAGTACAGGTCTATAGGTTTAGACTGCAGGTGGCTGGCTACCTTTTATGAAGATCCTGGTTTCAAAGTGCTTAACCTTTTTGCATTTAATTGAAATGAAAGACCACTTAATGCAACATGTGAATTCCTTGATTTTGTTCTACTGTGGTGACTTTCTGTGGTACCCTCATGTACTGTGCCAACTGGTGAATGGTGTGGTCAATAATAAGATGTCTGCTTCATTAGCTGCTTTATAAAAGGTACACTTAATAAATATTTTATTTTCATGCATTGCTTTGCCCTCTTACTCCCCCTCAAGAACAGTGACCATTTTTCAAGCTCACTCCCAATTTTTTCTCATTCCCATTTTTCAAGCTCACTCCCAATATCTGGTGCTTGCAGACTTGAATTCCCTTGAGGGGCTGCAGACTTACCTCCCTGATTATGACAGAGGTACATCTGGGCTGTGGCAAGGGGTGGGCTGGGGGGTGATACGTGGTCTCATTGTCCTCTGTCACAATACTGTTGTTTGTCAGAATTCTGTCAGAAGATGCTCTAAATCCCAGGAAAAGATCTCTTGTATGATGTGGCCACACTTACTGTGTGCCACAGTCTAACTCCGGAGATAATAGAATTCCAGATTGTTACCTTGAAGGGACCCTAACACCTGTTTCTTCAAATGGGATATAGGGGCCGCTTGTGAAATCAGATGTGTTTGTGTTCATTCCAGGGCGCCACTACTGAATCACACTCTGGTGCTGGGCCCCCAAACCTGCATTTTAGGCAAGAGCCCCTGAGGACCCAGATGTAGCCTGCGAGAGGGAGCCGAGCTCCACCTCCCACATCTGGCCCATTCGCATCAGGCCTCCAGTGTGCTGTTCTGTGTCCGACTTCTCAAGAGGATTCCTGAAAGGAACAGAACTCCTCAGCTATCTATGCATCTAAATGTGTGTTCTTTTTCCAGTTCTGTGAATTTCACGGGTAATTGAGCATCTACCATACTCTGCCCTCAATGAGAGTGAGCTTGAAAAATTGGGAGTCTGGTCAAATCAGGTTTTAGCAAATGCCAAGATGGTGAAAAAATCTCCGTACGACCCAAGATTCCAAGTCTGACGCTGATGGCCTAATGCTTTCAAGAGGTGTTTGGGAGGACAGGCCCTTTGAGGAGGATGTCGTTAATAATGGCTTTAGTCCTTTTCATCAGGAAGAGCCTGGGCTTGCCGAGTCTACTCAATAATGTGAAGAGCCCTGGGGTGGAGCAAATAGCAGTGAGCTGGGAACACAGCGCTGACGCTGGCTAGCTGTGCACCTTTTGGCCAAGTCTGCTGACCTCTCTGGGCTATAACTTTCTCATCATGAAAAAACTCAGGGATGGATGATGAAGTGTGTAGGTGCCAAATATACTGATATCTACAGGTTATTTAAAGATACAATTGGTAGATGGATCGAAATGTGGCAAAGCTGGAGCGGTAAAACATTCACTGTGGAGCCTAGATAGGGGGTACATAGGTGTTCACAGCAAACCCATTCCACTTTCCCCTGTGTTTGAAATTTTCATAAGATCCTAGTAAGAACAAAAATGGGTAAAACGTTAGAGCGGAAATGGACATTGGAGATTATTTTGTGGATAATAAAACTGAGGCTCGAGAAGGCAACTAGGAGGAGAGGCAGGACTAGAATGAGGCTGCCTGTGCTCTGTCTCCTGATGCACATGTGGCCCATCCTATTGCACTTCCCTCTGAGCCCCTGGGCTCATGCCGGGCACCATGAAGTAATGCCTCTGAAAACCTGAAAGTGTTGTGGAACCTTAGTTTTCTGAGATATAAAGAGGTGTCGCATGACAAAAGAAAAATAGAATAGGATTGGGTGATCTTGGGATACTGGCCTAAACAGGTTTCTTTACTGTAAGACTTCTCGGAGTCTTTAATGTGAATGTCTATTAAAAATCTTTAAAAGAATATAGCATTTTCCAAACAAATTCAACCACAAGAGCCATCTTGTCTTTTTTGTAAAGACTAAATTCTGGATAACACAGTTATCCCTAAAGAACATAAGAATGCTGGGGGGATTTTTAGGGGTGAGGAGGGTTGAGACATGCCCTTCCTATAGCTTCTTACTTACATTGTGAGTCCACACATGCACACATTGGACCTTAGCCCTCGTCACATCTCTTAGGGCTGAAGGTGACTCTATGTCAAGTGGCAATGCAGGGGGATCGGTGTTTGGGGAATTCCATGGGAGGTCCCAAGAGATTCGAACCCAGGCCCTACCTTCAGGGGTGCCAGAGAGAGTCTCCTGTCCCTTCCAGCCCAAGGGCCATTTTCTTTTGTTGGTGATCATTAGCTGGCCCTGGGGCAACAGAAGTCAGTGGGAAATGATATCCTAAGGCACACGAGGTAGCAAAGACCCAGCTAACAAGAAGAATCCCAAGAGAAACCAAATTCTGTTCCAGGTCTTGGATTTGGCCAAGAAGAGGGCCAACCAACTTGCTCCACTTCTGTTTCTCAGGGTAGCAAAATATATTTTTGGAGCTGATCAGGACACACATGTACCGATGGACACACAAAGCACAGCATTCTCTGAATGCAGCCAAAACCCTTTATTAGAGTCACCCTCCCAAAGCCGACAGTCACTGGTGGCTTTCCTGGGTGGTGCATGTAGACAGGTCAATCCTGGGTGGGAACTGAGTGCTGGTTTGTGCTGTTACAGTACACGTGAACGCAAAGACTTGAGTAGCTGCCTCTTAGCAAATGTTCTTCCCTCGCACACGGTCCCGGAGGCATCGTGCTGAGGCAGGGGAAGAGTGAAGGGCCATTGTGCTTCTGTCGTAGGGCTGTCTTTCTGGCTTCCCTAAATTCTGTGCTTCTGTCTTGGGGTGAAATAGCAGTCCCTATGGAGAAAGAGCTCACCAGCAGCCCCTGTGGAGCAGTACCGTGGGGCAAGCCTGGCCTGACTCCCTCTGCCCGGCTACCCCCTTGACTCTACCCGGCTTTAGACTTCCTTCCGCAGCATCACCTTGATGCTGCTGCACATTTGGCCTAGGGCAGCGAAGAGCGGGTTGCAGAAGGTGCGGATGCAGAGTGAGTAGATGTGACTGATGCACTGGATCTCAATCAGGTAGCTCTTAATGCACGGCACCACCGCCCAGATGTGGCAGAAAGAGATGCAGGCAAACAGGAAGCCCCAGAGCAGGGCCAGCGGGACGCCCAGCAGTGTGGACAGCAGGCGGTAGCACCAGTACTTGGAGACGGTGAAGGTGGTGTAGCTCACCTTCCACACGCCGTCGAAGCTATAGGTACCCACAGGCTCCGCAATCACGTCCTCAAAATCCACCTGCAGGGGCGGGAAAGGGATCCTCAATCACAGCATCTACCTGCTTCTCAACCTTTAGCATGTGGGCCTCAGAACCCCTGTAGGACGCCAAAACTGGATGGCTGGGCCTCACCCCTGACTCCGCAGGACCAGGCGGAGGCTTGACCCTTCACCTTACAGGTGGGTAAGTGGGCCTGAGGAGCTGAGGGATTTGCTTCAAGCCAATGGTAAGTCAGAGGCAGGCCTAGTGCCACGACTCTCAGATTCTGTTATTTTATGATCCTAGGGATTTCGACAGTCATAGTCACCCCGAAAAGATTTACAGGCAAAGGTTCCTGCCATCTTAAAGCTTGCGGCAGGCAGTTGTACCACGGTGATAAGCGCTTGGTAAGGGAAGGACGGAGGCTGTGTGCTCCTGCAGGGGAATATTGAACTCAGCTTGGGGGAAAGGAAGGCTTCCTGGAGGAAGAGACATCTAGCTAGGTTGATACCTGAAGGTAGCCAGATGGGGGGAGAGGTTGTGGGCTGGAAAAGAGTGTTCGGGGCAGAAGGAGCAGTAACTGCTAGGAGTTGGTGGGACAGTGTGCGCTCTCAGGAAGATGTAAGTGCTT
This sequence comes from Pteropus medius, assembly GCF_902729225.1. Lineage (NCBI taxonomy): Eukaryota > Metazoa > Chordata > Mammalia > Chiroptera > Pteropodidae > Pteropus > Pteropus medius. The sequence goes on along the minus strand of NW_024349800.1, from coordinate 1,931,809 downwards.
CCAGAAGGCTGAGTGCGAGCCCAGTGGCTGAAGTGAGGCTGGAGAGTCAGGCAGGACAAGCATCCATATAGTGAGCAGACTCTGAAGGCTTTTGTGCAGAGAGCAGCTTGTTCTGGTGACTGCGATTGGGGCGGTAGTGAGGATATGTGTGGGGACCAGCTGGGAGCTGTTGCAATAATCCAGGCAAGACCTGATGGCGGTCTGGTTTGGGGTGATGGCAATGAGTTAGAGAGAGGTGCACAGGTCTGAGAGCTATTTTAAGATCTGGTACATGGCAAACTGATCTGGTACACGCCATCCTGCCTAGTAAAGGAGCCTGGTGTCTGAGTGTGGCCGAGCTGGCCTGAAGCACCTTGTGGAAGGCAGAGTTGTTTTCCTTGACCTAGTCCCGCAGGGACTTGAGATTTCTTCCCTCCATTGCCCAAAACGTCCCTCCTTTGCAGCTGGAAAGAACGTGGACGCTCAGAGAATCCGATTCCTATATCTCGCTGAAATGGTGACTGAGGCCCCATTCAGAAAGTAGGAAACTAATCAGTAGACTTAAAAAAAAAAAAAAAAGGATTACTCCCAGCCAAGTCACTTAACTAACCTTTCCTGAGTCCCTGCTATGCTTTAAGCGCTGTTATAGCTGCTTTCTCAAATGTGATGTCATTTAGCATCACAAGCCTTAGGCGTCTTGTCTGTAAAATGTGGGTAGTGACCATCTTCGGTGTTCTAGGGCTATTTTTAAAAAGTTGGTTGAATGAATGCACAGACTAATCAGACGAATGGGAGGCGTACCCCCATGGGGAGCTGGTGGGGCCAGAGCTCAAACTTGTAGTTTTCCAGGGTGAGCCCCTTCCCCATTTTTGTTGCGGGCGGGGGAGGGGAGTCTCTCCTCTGTGCACAACGTTATTATTAAAATTACTTTTCATTTTAAAACAACAAAGCCATGTTACAGAAAATTAAGGGAACAGCAAAAAGAAAATGGAAGCATCTCCAATTTGTATTTTTCTAGTACTAAAAATACTGTTTTTGTGCTTTTCTTTCCAATGTAACTTTTTGGGGGGGAGGTAGTAGACATAACCATGTTGTCCAGCCAAGGCTGAATCCTGTTTTCCTCACACGACTAGCTTCTGAGCCATGCCTCAGACCCCTGGACCCCGCTGCAGGTGGCTCAGAATGAGGCCCCACCTAGGGTGGTTTGTTAATGTAGCAAAGTTCACCGGCTGAACTGTCAGACAATGATCAGAAGCTGACTCAGGGTGTCAAGAGCCTGTCAGGACCCTGCTGTAGCTCTCAGCTTCTGGCTTTCTCTGCTGGGGGTTCAGTGGTGATCATTTAACTCTCATAAGGCCCCCCAGATGGGGAAGAATATGAATATGGTCCTCACCTCTTTGGAAAGATGGTACTTCTTTCTGAAGGGCTTCTAGGAAGTGATGGCTGGCTGGGAATTTGAGGGACCATGGGGTTTGGAGGCAGAGATGGAAAAGTGGTGTGATAGCTATTTGAAAAAGAAGGCCCAAGTTGGTTGGGGACTGTCTAATGGCTTTGAAGAGTGGATAAAAAGGGCTGGCATCTTCTACATCTGGTTTATATGGGGCAAAACTTCAGAGTTGCTGCATCTTGCGAGAACTTTCAAACCCAAGAAGCCGGGAAATATAGGCCCAGGAGATCATTTCAACCTTGACCTGGGTACATCCACCATAATTACTGAGGTTCAGTCAAACTCCTGGGGCCCTGAACCTGCCTCTTGAAGTGTTCCGATCTCTTCAGCCTGCCCCTCCTCCATCGTGGCCAATGCCCCCACCGATGACCGATGCGTCTCGGCACCCAGGCTGGCTTCTGGATCGTCCTGCAGCCCCAGGAACTTTGCCAGGAGCAGGAGGCAGTTGAGCAGAGATGAGCCTTCCTGCCACTGTCGCGGCAGGCACGCCCTCCTTCCTTCCCTTCCCACTGAGCACCTGTGGCCTCTCCTGCCTTTCTGTAGCTGTTCCTTAGGAGAATGCCTCCACACTCACAGATCACCCTGCCCTGCCTAGTCACCTTTCTGGTGGGAAGACAGGCCCAGAGGAGGGAGGCAGGGCCCAGACCGAATCTAGGCATCCTGATTCTAATCTAAGCTCTTCACACTTCCCCAGTCAGGGTCAGACCCAGAGGTAAGTGCTGGCTGTCAGAGAGTGACTGCCTGCTCTGAGGTCTGGTCCTTGTCAGCCAGAGACCTGCCCTAAAGCAGGGACCCTAGCCCCTTCTTTCCAGCCACTTCCCCTGCTGTCAGCAGTCAGCAATTTCCCCAGCTCCTCTGCAGCCCAGCCTGCTTTGTTCATCTATTCCAGCATATTCCTTCATTCAACACATTTGATTACTTCTATCTGGCCTCTAAGAAGCAACAGAGTGGAAAAGAGCCCTGACTCACGTCACACAGCTGTGGTTTGAGTCCAGCTCTGCTGCTTTTTGGCTCTGTGACCTTCAGCAAGTGACTTAGCTTTTCTATGTCTCATTTTCCTAGACTTTTCTCATAAAGTTTGTCAGAGGATTAAATAACACATGTAAATACCCAGGTTGTTGCCTAGCACAGAACACCTGACTAAGAACTGTTAGCTGTTGGTGATAGTGCTTGCTACAGAGTGCCTTCTTCAACAGGAAGCTGGAGTCCCAAAGGCGGGTTTGCACACCATGCTGTTGCTGACCATGAGTGACTTTGGCAGATAACCTCTTTGAGCTTCATTTCCTCATCTGTAAAATGAGTTTGCAACTTCTTACAACCTTGTTATGAGGAATAGAAATAATTTTTCATCCAGCCATCATCCGTCCACCCATTTATCCATCCATCCATTCATCCATCCATCCTTGGATTCACCCATCTATTCACACCGACTCATCCATCCATCCACCCATCCATCGATTCATCCAGACAAGTATTTATTCAGCATCCGCGTTGTGCTAGGCATACTACCTTTTGGGCAATGCTTAATACCTGGCAGGTGGTAGGTGCTCAGTGATGATAATTATTTGTTAAATTGCTCTGAAGTTCTTATGAAAATATATCTCAGAAAATCTGCTGACACCTCAGATCGTAAGTAAAATAATTCTCCAGCCTACCTTACCATAGATGTGTGTGTGTGCATGCATCCCACAGCCCAAGCTGGAAAGATGGATAGAGTCCTCTTTTCCCTCATTTTCTGTTTACAGAAATAATCCCTCCCCCAAAGATCTCTCTGTTATGTCTTTTAATTATCATTTATTGCAGAAGCCATTGGCGCTGACATTTGCATTATTTCCAATAATTGCCTTTGGGCACTATGCATGGGGCAACTGCTCTGTTTTCTGAATCAGAAAATGAGCCCTCGGAGGGATGGGCTGTGCTGGGAGGAGGCAGCTGTTCCCCTAACTTGGATTAAGAATGGAGACAGCTTTGGTCATAGCGCGCTAGTTTGGGGAGGTATTTATAAGACCCAGCTTAGACAGCTCTAGGCAATCGTGCCAGTGTATCAGAAGTACAGAGTGACTTCATTTCTTAATTCGTTTCCAGAAGTGGGAGGGGAGATAGCTTTTTCAGGGAGGGTGGTGGGGTCAGGGCTGGATCCTTTGGCAGAGCCTCAGGGCTCGTGTACAGCTGGAGGGAGGGGCTGGGTTTGGGAGCAGGAGAGTGGCTGCTCATTCAGTTGGTGTCCCCTTCTCTGGCATACTTATTTTTGGAACAGCGAGAGAGCCAGTTTATTAATCAGAACCAGCCAGTGCAGCCCCTGCAGTCTCCAAGAGGGCAGGAACTGTGCAGGATAGCAGGGCCTGGAGGATGTGGGAGAGGCCAGCAGCCATCCCCCTGTCAAAAATACCTCCCCCAGATTCCTGCATGACTCAGTCCTTGAGCATCCAGGGCCCTGGACTGTTCAGATAGGGTATCTGTGGTGGGGGAAACAGTTCTGGGCAGAAGGACAGACATCTGGTTCCAGTTTCCACTAGGCCACTGAGTTACGACTGTGTGATTTTGGACATGGTTCCCCTCTCTGGGCCTCTGGGATTTTTTTCATTTTTATTTTCGGTTTTAACTCTACACCTAGAAGGACTGGGCTAAGATTCCTAGCAACACGTAGTTAGTTTTAAATCCAGAAGACCTAAGGGGATGGCTTAGCTTTGCTGGGTCTTAGTTTTCCTGTTCATTACCTTGCAACTTAAAGGGTGGTTCATGGTCCGTGCACCTTCCACAAGGCAGTTGCAGAAGTTGAGAGTAAGCATTTAAAAATAGTCACAGCAATTTGACCCAGTAATTTTATGTCTATTGACTTTAATAATAATGAAAATTGGAGCTTACACTATAAATGCCTGTTTTTCATTTGATTTCTTTAGTAACTGATTTTTATTAAATTTAGAAAAATATTGCTACACAGATTAGAATAATAATAATAAAACTGGCCCTCACCCAGGTAGTTGGAGAAGAACTGGCCTATAAAGTAGGAAGCTAAAATGAGATGATTGTAGAAAAACAGCTGAAAAAAATGGCAAAGCTTTGCTTCCTGTGTTGGAATTGGTAGTAGCAATAATAGAATTCTGAATGACCATAGTAATGTCCACGATTTGACCCTAGTAATGTCAGTTTCTGGCCATGTATCTCATATCTAGTATTTAACTCAGCATGTAAGGGACAAGCAGGGTGGAGCCCAAGTTGGTCTGGCATCGAATCCTGTACCTGAATTTCCTCTGCCGTCTCCCTGACCAGGGTTGTAGGATCTGCTACCCCAGCAGGAGCATAAGTTGGTTCTGAGGATAGTTGGGGGAGTTCAGGATTTGCTGGAGCTTGGAGACCAAAGCACCCTATGCGGAGGAACTGGGGTACCCGGACTGGGGCCTAAAGGGACTTGGGTTCATATAAAGGAGCTACAAAGAGACTGAGATAACAGAGGGCTTCAGGGTGAGAGAAAGGACCTTGTCAGAAGAACCCCCATCAGATCTCATGAGGCCTGACCCTGCCCTCTTGCCCACCTCTTCCCATTGTCTCTCCAGCCCTATCTGTCTCTGCCTTCAGGAAAGTCGGTACAGGTGAAATGAAGAGCAGTAGAAATAGCCCTGGGTTGAGTCTTAGGCTTCACTGTGCACCAGCTTTTGGTAGGTGGTTAGCTAGTCTCCAAAGATGACTCACAACTAGTCATGCCTCTCAGCATTTCGGTTGTTACATAGTCTCATTGCTTGCCCTGTTACTTGTTTTAACCACCAGAATGAGGTAGAAGGGATGCTGTGCCATTCTAGAACTAAGCCCTAAGAAAGTCTGGCAGCTTCTGCTTTTGGGAGCCCTGAGCCACCATATTAGAAGTCTGCTTTATACCCTGATTTAGAGACCAGTGGGGTTAGAAGTCCATTTTTGCACCCTTCTCTAGAGACTGGTGAAGAGGCCATGTGAAGGGAGAGGCCAAAAACTACATGGAGATAGAGGCCCAGTCATCCCAGCATCCTAGCTGAGCCCCACCTTCCCGCCATCCTTGCCACGGTACCAGGCATATTGAGTGAGCCATCTTGGATGTTCCAGCTCCGTAGAGGCCCCAGGTGATTGCAGTCCCAGCTGCGATCTGACTGCATCTGAGAGGCTGCCAGCGAAACCAACAGACTACCCAGCTGACTCAAGTCAACCCACAGAAATGTGAGAGATCATCAGATGGTGGTTGTTTTAAGCCATCGATTTCGGGGGTGATTTGTTATACAGCAATAGAAAACCAAACTGATACAGTGTGTTTAGAGGAAAAACTGGTGATAACTCTGGACTTTAGGTTTATCTTATACAGGATAAGGGGGGATTTGTTTGCATTTGAAAGTATAAGACATTCACCAGTCCTGCCGAATGAGAATTTCTGCTGGGAGGGCCCACATATATGCATTTTAACAAGCTCCCCAAGAAAGTGTGCCACATTTTGAAAAACTCTAGACTAGCTGATCCCAAGAAGTCCCCATAACACTACGTTATAAATACCTCGGTGTGAGTTAGTCCAATGTTGCCCCTCCTAGAGATACTTGACAGAAGGCCATTCATTTCCGAAATGAAGGAATTGGCAATGTGGAATGACTGGCAATTTGGATGATCTTCCATAACCTAACTTCAACCTGCCCCTCTGCATTCTCTCCCACAAATTCCCTTTCAGATACTTTGTCTTAGTTCCATTGCTACTTTGTCTTAGAGTAGCAAAGAGATTTCATCTGTGTAGGACCTCCAGACCTCCACCTAGCTCATGGTCCATGGATTCCTGGAAAAATACTGTGATTGATAAGTAATATCTGCAGTGAACACAGTCGGGGGTGGAGGTACCTGTCCCTCGCGTTTGCCACCTCTGCCCAACATTCTTCTTGATGTTGTGGCCTTTACTTATTTTTTATTTTATTTACTTAGTTTTCCTCTTCTTAGAAAGCCTTATTCCTCTTTTTCATGTTAAAAAATTTCCCCATTTTTTAATGTACCTTAGATACCTTCTCCCCATAAAGCTGGCTCCTGATCTTCCCAGATGAAAATGTCTTCCTCCCTTAACCTCCCATTGACACCTCAGCTGGCACCAGTTTATGGCACTTAGCACCTCCCATATATTCTCATTAGTTTAATCTCATCTGTGTTGGGTTGGAGTCTTCTCAAGAAGGAGGAGGAAGTAGCAAAGAGATTTCATCTGTGTAGGTCAATTTCAACTTTCTGCAAAAGAGTGTCTGGATGGATCCAAACTGGGAGCAGAGCTTGTAGAACTGGTTGGCTGCTGGGTGTTTGCAGCCTGAGCTGGTAGGCAAAGGATGTTGTTTGTGTGTCTTTCTGCAGGAGGAGGGTGTTTGGTGGCAGGTGTGGGTTGGAGGTTGTATGAGATCTAGAATGCTGGGCTGGGATTATGTCTGTCTACTGCCCTGTTTGAAGGGCCAACTGAGTATCTGAGGGGAGAGTGGTTGGAGCCAGAAGCTGAAGGGTCTTTGGGCTCAAACGTCACTGCATTAGCGCCTGGGTGCCTAAGTGTGAGGTACAGAGAGAGTGGGCTGTTGATGACGGTCCTGAGCCCTTCAGAAATAACTCAGGAGGACTTTGGGGTGGGGCTGGGGTCCTGCGGGAATGCATGGAGAAGAAAGCTGGAGGTTTCACAATGCGGGTCTGAAGGGAAAGTTGTTCTCACTGGCAAGCTGGAGAGCTCCCGGGGCTACTGGCACACATTCACGCCACCACCCCCGTCCAGAGCCTAGCATGCGACTGTTCCACTCATCACCATATCTCCTCTGAGACAGCACAGCGGCTGGAGCATAGCAGGCACTCAGTAATGATCCATGGAATCGATGTTCCATAAATGGTGGTGATGGGGAGGGGTGAAGGGAATGGTGTGTGCTCTACCAGCTCCTTAGCTCTAATCCCCCATGAGCCACCCCCTCTGCCGTAGGCTCAGCCCAGAACCTTGGAGACCACAGTTCAAGTCTGTTAGGCTGTCTTTGGCACTCATTTTCCAACCTGGATTCAAGGGCAGTACCAGGGCTTGCTTGGGGAAGTTTTGACTCTGGAAAGTCAAAAAGGAGCGTCTCTCCTCTGCTGGGGTCAAATCCATGGACACGATTTGTCTCCTACTCTTCATCCATGGCTTTCTTGTGTGAAAACTCAGCAGCTGGTGGCAGAGAAGGGTCTCTCTTTTCTTCACCCAGCCTCTCCACCCAGGCTCTATTTACACTAGGGACTCAGGCCCAGAGAGGAAAGGGAATTATTTGCCCAGAGTCACACAGTAAGTTAGTGTCAGGGCTGGGACCAGAACATGGGTTTCTGTAGCCTAGTCCTTTTCTTACTAGGATGTCGCTTGTCCACGTAGAGCCTGTTAACACTTGTGATATCACCCCTGACAGCTGCCTGCTGAACCTTCATCTCCCTCACCCCGTCACTCCCTTTTCCTTCCTCCTCCCTTCATCTTGTCTTTTCCCCAGCCGATGAAAGACACCCAGGTGATCCGTGCTCTCCTTTCTCCTTCTTTCCTGTCTGGATTCTCTCACAGACCACGACACCACCCTAATGTTTGATTGAACCTGTCTATGGTATTTATCTGACTCTGTTTTATGATTTCTTTTCTAAATTTCATTTTTTTTTATTTCTCATGCATTAAAAAGAAAAGAAAGAAAAAGTCAAATAACTCCCCAAATCAGGGACTATCCAATAAATATACTAACAATAATCTCTTCTCCTCAAAATTATTTGCAAGGCCTCTTGCTTCACCTGTGAGGATTGTTTTTCTGGGGCTCAGCCCCAGGGGAGGCCGCATGAGCAGCTGCATCCGTGTGGATGCTCCCATCCCTCCCTCAGGTTATCACTTGGGCCTGAAGCCTGGGGCCAGCTCACTCCTGGCTCAGTAGGACCTGAGAGCCTCTCTTCACTTGTCATCTATTGTGGGTCTTCTTCGGAAACCTCATTCTCCCTTGGAATCCTCTTCTTCATGCCCAGCAGCCGCCTAGGGACCACCTGGGGTAAGCCTGGGTGTGAAAGCTGGCACTGGCTTAGCTCTCTTGTCCTACAAGCTCCTCTAGGCTCCCACTCAGCTGACATTTATTGCATCCTTGCTGTGTGCCAGGGACTGTGTTAGGCACTTTCAAAACCCTTGTTTTATTTAATCCTCACATTATATTTCTATTGCACAGAACTGCTCTGAGATTCATTTACCCAGTGGAGGTAAATGATATTATGCTCATTTTACAGGATGAAACTCAGGCTCAGAAAACCTAGGCAACTTGTCCAGTGTCATCGTTTTTAAGGAGAAGAGCCTGGATTTGAAACCAGATCTATTCATGTCAAGTCTGGGACTATTCTCTCTAGACCATACTATGCAAACTATGATGAATACTATTTTACATTTATATAGTGGTTTTTAGCTTGCAAAATTTGCTCTCTAATTTCCCCCTTTCTACTACTTTTCACACTGTGCTGCAATTACCCTATCTCCACAACTAATGATATATATAAATGCAATAATAACATAATGTGAGCTATTCTGGAGAAATTCCCTGAGTGAAGTGGTGTGGGGCACAGAGGAGGGAGCTACCCACTGCCTGGAGGAGCTGGGAAAGTCTTCCTGGAGGAGATAATGGCTGAGCTGGGTCTTAAAGGCTGAGCAGGGTATTTACCATGTGGAGGAGAGGTGGTGGGCGCCCCTGGCATAAACACAGGAGTGTGTTCTGGGCAGTGTGGCTGGTTCCCGGTGTGGGGGTGGAAGAAGAAGGTTGAGGCCAAGATCGTGTTGGGGTTTGAAGGCCATGGGGAGAAGTTAGACTTTCCCTAGCATAGGAGGTGTCTCATTGAAGGATGACAATGCGGGTGGGGCTTTAGGACAAGTCTTTAGTCACACCAGTCGCCATGAGCTTTGAGCACTTGACCTGCGGCCAGTGCAACAGAAGAATTCTAAATTTTGCTTAATTTTAATTAAAATGTAAAAACCGATACTTGATTCTATGACTGGGAAACTTTTGAGAATGTTTACAACAATTTGGGCATGCGAATAGATTTAGGCATTTCAACTGTACATTTTACGAAATCTAAATACAGAGCAAAAATTTCTGATAATAATTTGGAGTCTGAATTGAGATGCACCGTAATTCTAAGATACACACTGGATTTTGAAGATGAAGGTGGGTTGAGTTTTTCCTACTTCTGAGGTTTTCCTTCTTCTGAGGACAATAGTTCATTGATAATTGTTTTATGTTGATTACATGTTGCAATGATACTATTTTAGGTATATTGGGTTAAATTAATTTCACATATTTGATTTTCCCTTTTAAAAATCATGGCTGCTAGAAAAATGGACAATTACATAGGGTGATTATATAATGGATTGCATTATATTTCTATTGGACAGTGCTTGTCTGAAGTTCTGATGCATCCTCAGGTACTTGCCCTTTTAAAAGCCCTTCCAATGACTCTGATGCTGGTGGCTGGGTACCCTGCTTTCAGCAGTTTTGCTGTAGGAAGATCCTTGTGGGTACCCAGTGAAGGTTGGAGTGATGGTGTGGCCCTGGAGGCAGTTGGGTGAGGAAAGAGGCCTGACTCCGGCAATGACTGTGGGGTAGACTCGCTGAAGGCTGCCCGCCCCTCATCCAAGCATTCACTTTCAGGGGCCCAGGTGCCCTGCAAGAGGCCTCAGCCCTGGCCTGGCTACTGAACTAGGAGTCAGGTGGGGAGCTGGTGTGAGCGCTAGGCATGGCTTTCATACCTGGGGGATAGACATTGGCAGTGTTCCAGGAGAGTGAGTGCCATTTTGAGGGCCACCAGCCCTGCTGAAAGCCGCCCTCTGGGGATTAACACTGTGCCCACTGTGGGGACCGCAGAAATGCCCCCTGGCATGGAAAAGAGCCCAAGTTGGCTACCTCGTCTTCATCCTGGGACGAGGGCCAGGAGCTAATGGGAAGAGCTTCAGAGTAGTAAGGATTTTGTGACTTGCCTCTCCCAACCTAGTCAATTCCTGGGTCACTCATGTGCAGCTAACTGTGCTCTTGCTTATGTAAAGGGTCTTTGGGGGGTGTCTAAGCTGGCTTTTGAGGAAGGAGTTGGAGAAGACAGAGGAACAAGTCTCTTTTTAGGGAAGCTAATTGTGTGTGGAGCAAAGCCTCTCCAGTCTAGCACCCAACACTCTGCAAAGCCGACACCCTCCCAGTGGGTGGCGCCGGGACAGGCCCGCCGAGCCTACCTTCACTATGTCCTCGTTAATGTTCTTGGGGTCTCGGTTCACCAGGTCGATCTCCTTACAGTGAATGTCCTTGACGATCTGGGCCTCCAGGTCTGTGTGCTCTTCAGACATCATCGTGGAGCTGGGAGTACCCGTGGGAAGATTGTGAGCCGCGTGGCTGGCCCCGGCTGGAAAGACTTGGGGCAGGGACACCAGTTCAGTGTCCCCAGACTTGTGCCCCTGCCTGCTAAATAGGCCCCACCCAGCATGCCAGCTGACAGCTGTCCCACATAACTCCAGCCTGCCTCTCACTAAAGCCTCTGTGGCAGGTCTCCAAGCTAAAATTAAGACCGGAGCTCTGCCGCTAGGCCCAGCACTCCTTAAAGGGGGCTGCTGTGGGTGCCTGGCCTCACACGAGGAATGGAGGGCCTGGCATCTCTTGCTGCCACCAGAGAGCTCTGCTGCTGGGGTGAGGCCCTGGAATTTGCCCCGCTGTTTCAGCATTTGAACTCCTCTGGGAGGAAAGGTAGGATTCGGCCCTCACTCTGCCTCTTGCTTGCTGTGTGAGCTTGGGCACACCTTCCTTCTCTGGGCCGCCATGTCCCCACCTATAAAATAGAGCCCTAGTAATAATAATTGGGGCTCCTCAGAGGAGGAGACAAGCTCATGTTTAGAAAAGTGCTTCACAAAGAAAGCGAAATGCTATCTGGAAGGGATACACGTTAGAATAGCTAGCATCTGGCTCTGCTATTTTGGTGGCCTGGAACAGGGCTGTTTTTCCTACTTCTGAGCTTTTTCCTTGGACAGCGAGTTGATGGACTGTGGTACAGGGTGCAGCGGGGGTGAGACATGGAAGGAGACCACTGATGGGGTTGCCCCCTCCTCACCCCCTACCTTCTTCATGCTGCATGGAGAGGATGTGAAGCCCATGTTTATACTGCCCCTTGTTCTTCCCTAGTGACAGTTTCCAGGGTGTCCATGGGCCCCGGATACAGCATAGGCATTGGTGAGGTGCACCTCTCTTAGATGCCTATTCAGTTTTCCTGTGTCTTCTTCCAACTCAGCCATCATTCGAAGCCTCCACCTCATGAAGAATAAAGACTCTGAGTCCCCAGATGCCAGGGTCTAGGCATGTATTCATCCATTCACCTACTCATTCATTCAGTATTGGATACCCAGACTCATCAGGCTGTGTCCCTGCCTTGAGGAGCTCACAATCTAGGGGGACAAACTGATCAAAGATAAATAATTGTACTACAGTGTGGCAAGTGCTACAGTTCAAAGATATTTTACAAAGAACTTGCCTAAGAAGTCCATAGAGGTGATGTCTTACTCTGGGAGGGCTTCAGGGAAGGCTTCCTGGAGGAGATGGTTTTAGCATTAGGTGTTAAGAACAAGCAGGAGTTCACCACATGGAACATATCACATAGACTATAGATATCAGAAGACTCATGTGAGCTAGAATGCCAAAAAGTGTCCGGAGCATGGGTCATCTGCGGGGTAAGGGAGGAGATGTGGTTCTGCTGGGGCCTGGGTGTGGAGTCCCAAATGTCATGCTTAGGAGTATGGATTTTATCTGAAAGTGCTGGGAAGCCACTGAAGACTTCAGAGCAGCAGAAGGTCTTTATCAGATTTGTGTGTGAGGAACATCCTTGGAGACTAGAGCTAGGTAAGGTATGGGGCAGGAAGACTAATAAAAAAACTAGAGGTGATAAGGGCAGTTCAGTAATTGTGTTTGGCTGCTAATGATATAGATGCAAAATAATAGTGGCTTGTACAAGGTAGAGACTTTTTCTCTCTCACACATGTAATACAAATAGGTAGTTCAGAATTTTTATGGTGACTACATGATATCATTAGGAACCCAGACCTCCATAGTTGTGTTCTGCTATTCTCAATGCCACCTCATAGGCACAAAATAGCTGCTGCTCTTCCAGCTATCATATATGAGTTTAGATAAGAAGAAAGAGGAAAGGGTAGATGAAAAAAAAGGCATCTGCCAACTGAGTCAGCTCCATTAGAAAGCCTTCCCAGAAGTCCCACTTGACAACTTCTGTTTATTTCTCATTGGCCACCCCTCTTGGCAAAGGAGGCTAGACATGTAGATTTTTAGCTAAGCGCATTGTCAGCCCCCACGGTGTCACTAGAGATGAATGATAGGTAACTAGAAAACTCTTGGAATTACCTGTTTTGTTTTGTTTTTCTCATCCCCCTGCCTGGGCCCCCAAGTCTTAAGAATATGTACTTCCTCCTGCAAAGAGATTGGGACAAAGAAAGAATGTTGTTGCTTGTGTTCATGAGGAACATGGCAGAGATCTGAGCCTCAGCTTGAGCTTCGTCTACTGCCAGACCAGATATGTCTGGTGAAAAGCTGGGGCAGCCAAATCTGGGGCTGATGCTGGAGCAGCAATATTGTCACAAGGGATGGGGGAGCCACCTGGAAGAGACTCATTCTAAAGGAGAAGTGATGGTAACAGATAATAGTAATGATTATGGAAGATTGTATTTTTTCAAAGATTGCCACATCTATGTTCTTACAATGGGATAGACACTCCTTCCACCAAGAGAAGGGTCTATGTTCCTCCCCTTTAATCTGGGCAGGGGTTTAGATCACTCTCACTTGTATGGTACAGCAGTACTGATGCCATGTGCCTTGGGGCCAGGCCATAAGAGGTATACAACTTCCTGGCTCTTTCCTCTCAGGATTCTTGTCCTTGGAACTCAGCTGCTCTATTATAAAGAAATCCAAATTAGCCCATGTGGAGAGACCACAAGGAAAGAAACTGAGGCCCCAAGTTGTCAGCCGACATCAACCTTCAGATATGTGAGTGAATGAGACTTTGGATGATTCCAGTCCCATCTCCAAGTCACCCTTAAACTTTTATGCCTTCCAGCTGCAGCCCAGACATCATGGAACAGAGACAAGCTGTTCTCTCTGTGGGTTGTCTAAATACATAAACCACAGAGTCTATGAGCATTAGACTTTCTTTCATGTCGCTAAATTTTGGGGTAGCTTGTTTTATGGTCATAGTAACTGAAACCGTGAGTAATAATAGAAGTCACAGCAACTACTATTTGTTGAGGTTCACCGAGTGCTGGTGTCATGCTAAGTCATCCGTGGCGTATGTAAGTTGGTTCGTTTGTCATGTGAAAATGTCACAGCCCTGAGCTGATGATCAGGGCTGAGGGCCAAGGTTGTGGGGCAGCTAATACACATTTTGGGTTTCAGAGGAAGGAAATGCTGTGGCCTGAGGTGACCACGGAGTGCTTTCCAAAGGTGACGGCACTTCAGCTGGACCAGAAGGATAACTGGGATCAGAGAGGCAGTGTGAAAGAACCAGATGCCAGAGGCAGAGCTGTCTCTCATCTCATTATGACCATCCTATTTCCCAAGACAATGTAGTAGAAAGAGAACTTAACCCAGGAACTGTTAGGCGTGAGGTCTTTTCTTGGCCCTGTCACTAACTAGCTTGTGACCTTGGATCAGCTATTTACTTTCTCTGTGTCTAGGGTTTTCACACTTAGGGAGAAACCCTGATGGGGCACCAGCAGGCCCATGTACCAGTGAAGAAAACAGTCCAAAGAGCACACTGAAAGATTAAACTTTCAAGTCAACCCTGCAGCAATGCTCCTGACATAAGAACACAGCAAAGGAGGAAGAGTGACTTTCTGAAGCCCATTTTGCGCCCGAGGTTTTATGGAGGACCCTGTGTTCTTATTTTAAAGGCGTCTTGTTGTTGTTGTTTGGCTTGCTAAGGGAGAGAGAGAAAAATCTTTGAAAATGGGATGTGCAGGAAGACATAAATTTGTGGAGTGTGAAGAGGGGAAATAGGAAAGATGATACAATCCGACTCACTGAAAAAGTCGTAGCCTTTCAATCTGAAGACTCAATTAACTGTCAAATTTAGAGCTACCATTAACCATATTTATCGCTTACATAAAAGTTTCTAAGACATGTAAGGCTAGGGCGAATAGTAGAAAAGGAAAATTTTTGTTTTTCTTAGGAGATTTAGATCTAGGCATAGGGCTTCTATTTTCTGTTCACTACTTGACTTTCAGAATCTGCATTTAGAAGATAAATCACAGCTTTCCGGAGCTGGAAGAGACCCAGTTTCTGCATTTTACAGATGAAGAAACTAAGGACCCAAAGAGAACTTGAGATTCAGAAGTGGGGAGCGTGGGATTCTGAGGCAAGAAATGGGAATAATTGGCCATGTGCCAATCAGCAGGTCACTACCCTCCAAGCTTCAGTTTACTCATATATATAATAAAGATAAGAATACTATCTCTTCTTATCAGATGTTGGTACCTGATTCTTACCAGAGATTTTGGAGATTTTTAGAATGGTTCCCCAAAAGGGCACTATGGTCTCAGGCTGCATTAACAGAGATATATCACCTAGAATGATGGAAGTGACCGTTTTACTCAACTCTGCACTGGTCAGACTATACTTGGAGACTTGTTTGGGCTCCATGCTTTAAGAGGGGGGTCTTGGGAAACTAGATCCTATATAAAGAGGGTGAGGAGCTTAAAACGTGTCTTGTGAGAAACAGAAATTTTGGGTTGGAAAAGAGAAGATTCAGGGCGGAGGGGGCAGAAGAACTTTATTCAAATCCCTGAAGTCTTAAGAAGTGAGATTTATTCTGAATAGTTTGAAGGACTGGTAAGTAGAAGATTTTGGCTTTATTCAATCCTGTGCCTAGCTCATAGTAGACGCTCTTGATGATGATAGCTGATAGGATTACTGTTAAGGGTACCAGAAAGAACTGTCTCTCACTTTTCTAGAAGCACAATAGGCTGCTTTGGAAAAGGGTGAGCTTCCTAAGGCCAGAATTACTAAGGTGGAGAGGCAGTCAAGGATTGGAAAAGTCAAGGGATTGGCAAACTTTGGTGCCAGATAGTAAATATTGTAAGCAGATTTGGCTACATAATTTATAGGGCCTCTTGAAATGTTAGGCTCTTGTTAAAAAATGATTAAGAATTTTAAGATAGCAGCAGCGGAGTATTAAACCAAGCCTGCAGCATCTTCTAAGCCCGGAGTTCTATCGGTTGCATGCCATGAAGTTAATCCTGGTTTTAGGGTCTGCGGGCCACACAGTCTCTGCCACAATAATTCAGCTCTGCCATTGTAGCAGAAAAGCAGCCACAGACAGTATGGAAATCAAGGGGAATGATTGTGTTCCAGTAAAACTTTATTTGTGAAAGTAAGTGGGTGCCAGATTTTGGCCCGCAGGTGGTAGTTTGTAAACCTTGCTTTAGAGTCCTGAGATGGGTCATCGGAGCCACCCCAGGACGGAGCTGCTCCTGAGTCACATCTGGCCAGCCTCGGTTGTGTTCGAGCCACACAGCTTTGCTCTCCTACCTTCTTCTCCCTTCTCTGCATTGAGTCCTGCACCTCATTAGGATTCCTCAAATCCTTACCTCTCTTTGGAGTAAATGAACCCAAGTCACCATCTTCCTGTCAAGGGTAGTTGCCAAAACAGGAGAGATAGGCCCTGCCATTTCTCAGGTGGAGTATACTTTGCCTCCCAGGTTGAGAGAAAAGAAATGAAAACGTTGCCAGCCTCAAGGACCCACAGTGACAACACTGTTGAGAAACCACATTGGAGCAGGCTACAGGGAAAAGAAAGGGCTGTGCAGGTGCATGGATGGGAAAAGCATTGGCTGTTTTTTGTTGTTGTTGTTTTTTGTTTGTTTTTTATCTTGATCTCTGAGAATGGCAGGAGCTTCTGCATTCAGCATGTCTTCATTAATGCACAGAGACCTGACATTTGAAAAGAGGTCTGCAGGCTGGATTTCTGCATCTCTCTTTCAGCTGCACGGTGACTGATGCCAAACGCCACTGATATTCCAGAGACGTGGTAACCTGGAGGTGGCGTCTGGAGTCTGCAACACCATTCTGCCGAGTTAACGAGGGGCTAAGATGTTCCTACTTCCTCTCCTGTCAGATCTCTGTCTTTGCTTCAGAAAGAACTGGTTTCAATTTAATCCTGCCTGAGTTGTGGAGGCGAACTGCAAGCAGAGTCCTGGCGATTCTGAGAATGCCCCTGCTTCATGAATAACGCCCGGTTTGAAAACCAGTTGAGCTCAGCTCCTCTTTGTTGAGAAAGCTTTCCTGGGGCTATTTTTATTATTTGACAGGCAACGACTGAGTACTATTGTTTTTGCTGGGCTCAGCGGATGAAAAGCAAGGATGAACAATGAATAATTTCAACACACACTTACCGGGTGTGAGCATGTCACAGGTGCTGAGGGTGCAATGGAGAGGATGACTGGGGCCCGACCTGGAAGGTTGCATAGTTCTGCTGGGGTGGCAGATGAAAAAAGACTGTGTCAGTGGAGGGCCTGGCATGATGCCTGCACGAGGCTTGGCTGCAAGAATGAGAAGAAAGCCATAGGAGGAGGGACTGACATGGTTCCCACCTGGGAGAATTTCACTGCCTTGTAGGGGTTGAGAGAGGCACTACAGCACCCACAGAGTGTGGTGAAGTTCCAGTGAGCAGGTAGGTGGGCACCCTTGCCATGGGTGAGAGGCTAGAGTGGAAGGAGGATATTAGGATCGCTGGTTTTCGATGGCAAGGAATTGTTGGCCTCCTTCTCTGGGTTCTCCAAAAGTGGGCAACTTTTAGGAGTCATGTTGTATAGATTGAGCTGTGTCCCCTCCAAAAGCTGTGGGACTCCTAACCCTGAGTACCTGTGAATGTGACCTTATTTAGAAATAGAGTCTTTGTAGAAGATCAAGTTAAGATAGACTCATTAGGATGGGCCCTCTTCCCAATGACTGTGTTCTTATAAAAAAGGACACAGAGACAAACATGCACCCAGTGAGTATGCCATGTAAAGACTGAAGTTCTGCTGCCACAACCCAAGGACCACCGGTAGCTAGGAGAGACACCTGGAATAGACTCTTCTCTAGCACCTTCAGAGGGGGCATGACCCTGAAGACACCTTGATCTTAGATTTGTAGTCTCCAGGACCATGAGAGAATAAATTTCTGTTGTTTGAGCCACTGTATTTGTGGTACTTTGTTATGACAGTCCTAGGAAACTAATATATGATGGATAAACCAAAACTTCTAACTGTATTAGTTTCTTTTTGCTGCTATAATGGATGACAACTTTTTGTAAAATGACATGAACATTTCTGTCTTCTATTTCTGAAGGTCAGGAGTCCTAGAATCCGGGTATTGGCAGGCCAGCGGTCTTTCTGGAGGTTCTAAGGGAGAATCCATTTCTTTGCCTTTTCTAGAGGCCACATGCGTTTTTTTGTTTGTGGTTTGTTTTCAAAATGCATCCCTTCAACCTCTGTTCCATGTCAGGGGCTATGTTCTAGACTCTGGCCTCCTCTTTGCTCTCCCAGTACCCCCTCCCCAACCCCACACTTCTGATCTCCAGGGATCTCATGTTTCTTGACATTGACGTATGAGCTCCTGATTCCTTCTGACCCACAGTGTCTGGCTCTGTGGGAATTCTGGGGCCCCTCATGACAGGGCAGTCTGTCTGGACAGCAAAGACACTACTGGCCTCCAGCTGAGTAGAACCAAAATGCATGTAGCCCCCAGACGCCCCTTCCTTCTCTCTCTTTTATATAAATGCTATGTTTGCAGCTGAAAAACAGATTTGGGACTCTGCATAAGGAGGGTGTTTCTAACAGCCGGGAGCTCTCAGGGAATAGAGTAGGGCAGGGAACTAAAGTAGTTCACTGGAGAATGCAGAATCCTCTATGTCTTAAGAGGGTGGGCTTCCAAGTCAAATTGACCTGAGCAGATCTACCAGTCACAAGTTTTATGACCTCGAGCCTGAGTTTTCTCACCTGTAAAATGGGAATGATAATAATAGGATGACATGAGTTCAATGCCAGGGTCACAGACTTAAATGCCCTCAAGGGAAGGGAATGAAGTAGGCCAGGTAGAAGAAACACGGGGCCTTGTTGGTCATCTCTCTTTTGATAGACCTGGGACAGGAAGCGCACCTTTTTCCTTTTAGCTGCAGGAAAAATGACAGGGCAAACATTAATGGTAGTAACAAGGGATGCTCAGCCTCAGTGGGGAGACAATAAGGAGTGGAGGGGACTATGGAAAACTGGAGATGGTATGCCCCAGTGACTGAGAGGGGAGTGGGGTGTTAAGCCTGGGGATGAGCTGAATGGCTCAACCGAAGTGAGGAGGGGCTGAGTGGACATAGTCTGGAGCTGCCATCCTCATGGGCTGTGAAGAATCTCAATGCCCAGGCCACACTCCAGACCAATTATGGCAGTATCTCTAAGTTAGAATCCAGCACCAGTAATTTTTAAATGTCCTCCTCTCAGTGATTCCCAGCCTTAAAACCAGTAGTCTAGCAGTGGGGAAAAGGAGAACAGGGCCATGGGACCTCCTGGAGATGGAGGCCAGGGAGAGAGACTGAGGGAGAGAAAAGATTTGTGGTGGGGATTTGGGGGTGAGTGCCATCTGCCATGTAGTGTGACTCCTCCCTGTGACTCTTCACCATCTTTCATAAAGCTTCACATATCCCAAAGTGCCTGTTGTCATGGTATTTGGAGAAAGAGGCTGAGTTGAATATTAAAATGACAGGCTAAAATGGCTATTGTGAATAAGAACAACAACTGACTTCCTGAGGATGAAAGGCCAATATTCCTGTGAAATTGCTAGGTTGTGTTTGTTCTTGTATGGGAAACAGCACATCCTTTTCAGAACTCAGACAAGAAGAGTTACAAGATGCATATTTACAATGAGAAAGAATGGGAAATTAGGAAGACAGGCTTTGGGAGCTGCAGAGGCTGCTGTCAGGATTAGAAGTGTGGAGTTAGATGCTGAGGAGTCAAAAGGAATATAAAATGTCCCAACCACTATAAATTTGGTAAACTCTAGCTTAAAATTTAACCCTGGCTCAAAGGATGTGGGAAAGGACAGTATGATCTGTGATTTATAATAAATATGTATTTGTTCTTCATCCTCAATCCTGGCACAATCCCATGCCCCCACCATCCTGGGAGGGGAGAGGGGCTAGACATTGAGTTCTATCACTAATGGAATGGCCAGTGATTTCGTCATCGTGCCATTGTAGTGAAACCTCCATCAAAATCCAAAAGGACGAAGGTCAGAGAGTTTCCTGGTTGGTGAACACACAGAGATTCGGGGAGGGTGGCACACTCAGGGCAGGGAAGCTCCAAACCCTTTCCCCATACCTTGCCCTGTCTATCTCTTCCATCTGGCTATTCCTGAGTTATATCCTTTTATAATAAACTGGTAATCTAGTAAATAAACCATTCCTCTGACTTCTGTGAGCCACTCAGGCAAATGGAACCCAAGAAGGGTATTATGGAAAGCTCTGATCTACAGCCAGTAGTCAGAAGCCCAGGTAACAATGTAGATCTGCAATTGGCACCTGTGGGAAGCAGTCTTGTGGGACTGAACTCTTAACTTGTGGGATCTGAGGGTATCTCAAGGTAGATAGTGTCAGAATTGAGTTGAATTATAGGACACCCAGCTGGTGTCACAGAATTACTTGGTGTTGTGGGAAAAAAACACACACACACACACACACACACACACTGGAGGCAGGTGCTAGGCATCTTGCCCTGGAGGGGTGCTGATGAGAAAATGTCTTTGGAGTTGAAGCAGGGAGACCAAGGGGGAGCAGAAGAAAGCTTGCAAATCTAGAGCGGAGAATGGGAATATTAAAGGAGAAGACAGAGGGAGGGAAAAGCAGTGGCCTTGTTTGCTGCCCCAGGGTGGGCTTGGTGGATGGGGGTGGATTTACCTAAAGGGATCCCAACAGGAGTCTTTCCTTTAGAAGAGTCAGGTTGCCTGGGGAGTTCCTGGGCCTTTCAAGGTTTCTGACTGTATGCTCTAAGGAACGAACTATACCGGCCCCTTCAGAGACCTAAAGAGACTTCTGGAAGAAATCGATTCAGGGAAAAAAAATAAGAACTGGGAGTAGTTGTTTCTTTGAATTTGGCCCTTTGGAGACTAGTGCCTGGTACCCAGTAGGGGCTCTCTAGATATTTGATGAGTGAATAAATGGAGGTAATACTACATCGATTCATGTCTGGGAAGGGAATAAAAGCAGAAATGCTCAGCCAGAAATTCTGTGAATGGAGAATGATAGAAAAATGTTGTGCTTTGTTATATATGTTCATGTGAGCTATTCAGGTCTGGGCCCCTGCCATCTCTGGGTTTGCTTCCCATAGGGACAGGGCGAGGATTGTGAATGTGGGTCCAGCTCCAGTAAAGTTAAATGTCTGCTCCTCTGGGAGGGAGGTGGCTGACAGCACCTGCTTGCTCTTGGCCTCTGGAAGTGATTAGGAGTGGCTATTGTGCACACGAATGAGTCATGTCAGAGCTGAATCAAGAAACATGGGCAGCTTTCAGCTGGATTCTGAGCACTTTCGAATTGATTTTCAAAGCCATTATACTTCTGTTAAACACAGAAAATCTTGAGATGTGTGTTTTTGAGATGATGAGATATAAATTGGGCTGTATAAATTCAGATTCATCCTGGCTCTGCCACATATCCAGTGTGACTTTGGGTAAGTGATTTAATCTCAACACGTGTCAGTTCCCTTCTCTTTAAAATGGGGTGATGATGTTTCCTTGTTCCTGGGGTTAAGTGAGTGAACACATGAATTAATGCATGGAGGGCACGACAGTGCCCCATATGCACATGGCAAGAGCTCAATATGTTGTTGTTGTCGTCAATCAATGCTAGTATTGTTTTTTCAAATGGAAGGAGGGGTGATATTTGTTAGTTACATGTTTGTTGAATGAGTGGACTCTAAGGATTAGACACCAGACACTATTTGGCACATTGCAGCCATTCTTATTGAATCTCCATCATAACTCTCAAAAGAAGGTGGGAACTACTGAGATTCAGAGAGGTCCAGTAGTATGCCTGGAGTCACACAGCTGCTAAGTGGCTGTGCTTCGAACTCAGCGATGCCAAAGCCTTCCCTCGGGCCATAGGGTGGTTGTAAAAGAGAACAGTATGACCTATGGTTTGCAGCTGAAGATGGTCTTTTGGTGGAGAGTGGGAACTGGCCTGTGTGGAGATGCTACACAGGGATTCTGGGACTACTTTTGCAAGAGGGTTGGAGGGTCCTCTAGGGAGTGTGGGGTAGGAGATTCTGGGGTAGGATAGTCCTAAACTTTCACCTTCATGAACCTGACGCTCGCAGGAGATGGTGTCCTTGGGGATACTTGGGGCACTGCTGGGAGGGAAGCCCTGGTGGGCGGGAGCAGCCAGCAAGCATTGACCGACAGGGTGGTATATGAATACACCAGCTCCCTCACTTTCTGGAGCTGCGAGAGGACTGGGAGGATGTGCCGACACCGCTGCCGAGAGGTCCCCAGCAAGGTCACACTCCAGTCACCCGCAGTGGCACCTGGTTTGATAACACACTCTCTACCGGCACCTGTTTTTTGCTGTTATCACTTCCTCAGTGCCTTACCAGTCTTCCCTGCATCTCTCACATAAACTCCTTATGCTGGAATCCTTGTTTCAGGGTCTTCTTTTGGGGAACCCAAACTCAACAAAACTACCTGGCATCTGGCAGACAGAGGCAGGGATGCTGCTGAACATCCTATAATGCACAGGACAGTTCCCCAGCAAAGGACTAACTGGCCAGAAAGTCAGTCGTGCACAGGTTGATAAACCCTGTTTCAGACAATGGCACCTGGTCACCCTGGCATGATTCTGTGGCAGGAGGGTGTCCTAGTCCCCATAACAGACCCTCCACAGCAGACAGAGCCCTGGAGACTCATCTAACAGCACACAGCAAGGCTGCTGGGAACGGAGGAGAACAGTTTCTTTTTGAGAATGTGCTAATATTTAAAAATATAAATGAATCAGCTGGAAGGAACCTGAAAAGTAGCATCAATACAGCTAAGTCTTGGCTGCCTGATTGCACAGGCAAGGGTAGCAAACTCAAGAAATTACCAGGTGTGGAAAAGAAACAGCATGTTCTTGTCTGGAATGGAAAAAGAAAAATGACTTTAGAGAGAAGCCACAGATATAACCCAGACTCGCCCCAGCAGCACCAGCATCTGCATTTTCATGAATCTGGAGTCTAGGTGGCCATGAATGTAAATTAGATACTAGGTTAGCAAGCAGGATGTAGGCAGAGCTGGGGGGACAGTGGTAGACTGCCCTAAGGGTCCTGGTTTCTGCAGGAGCTAGACTGACTGGGTGCATTCTGGAGTTGGCTTTGTTTTCTCCCCCACCAGTACCTTCAGACAGTCTGCCAGGTCACCCCTCTCCTCCTGTTGACATCCTGGGCAGAACCTCCAGTTCAAAATGCCATAGACTAGGTGGCTCACACAACAGGCATTGGTTCTCTTTGGGGAATTAGCCTGTGGGGTGCTAGAGAGATGATACATGTCTGGGTGGTAGGTCCTTGGGTGTGCCCATGTGTAACCATTCTCTGGGTCCATATTAAACAGCACTTCTTAAACCCCTGAGGGCAGACTCTGACTTAGTGGTGTGGAGGCTGCGACTGCATTTCTAGCAGGCTCCTAGGTGATGCCCATGCTTCATCTAGTTGTCCCTTCTGAGTGGACAAATGGCAGATGCCCTAACCCACGTTCTCTCTGGAGAATACTCCGTGGGGGCCTCTGCTCTGGTCCTCCCCCACCTGTGCTCTGCCTGATCTTGGATCCTGCCCTTCTGCACATCTCTGAGGATCCCTTGCCCTGGGAAGCAGCCCTCCAGAGTCCCCTTGGTGCCTGGGAACATGCAGGCACCCTGTGTGTCTTAGCTTGGGCTGCCATAACAAAATGCCATAGCCTGGGTTTCTGGCATCTGGAGTCCAAGGTCAAGGTGCTAGGAGATTGGAACAAGCATTTCTGGAATCTGGAGTCCAAGGTCAAGGTGCTAGGAGATTGATTTCAGGTGAGGGCTCTCTGTCTGGATTGCAGATGGCCACCTTCTCACTGTGTCTTCACATGGCAGAGAAGGAGCGTGAACTCTCTGGTGTCTCCTCTTATGAGGACACTAATCCTATTAGATCAGAGTGCTACCTTTGTGACCTCATTTATCCTTTATTATGTCCTTACTCAAAATAGTTACATGGGTGTTAGGGCTTTAACATGTGAATTGTGGGGGCGGGGGGAGGGGGACAATTCATTCCAGAGCTCTGGGCCCACCTTATATGCAGGCTGCTCTCCTGGCTCTGCCACTGCAGCCTGCTCCTGCCAGATGCCGCCTTAGGCTTCTTGGAAGGGCCAGCCCCAGGCTTATCCTTACATACCCCCAAACTCCTAGAACCTCCCATCAGGTGCTATCGAGAACTCTGTTAACTCCATTAACACTTAGGGTGGCCTTGGAGATTTTTCAGCTCAGCAGAGATCCGGCCTGGGAGGGTTCACCTATGTCCTCATCCTGCAAGCCCTCCCCAATCTAGTCAATGATTCTCCTGAGCTTCCCCCAACTTGGCTTGGGAGGCACAGGAAGGATTCCCTTTTCCTTCACCCACGGGAAAAAGCCACAGCACCTGCACCTGCACCAAATTCCCTCCTAAACTCACCACCTTTCCCATACATAGGTTGTGGCAGGAGATAGGTTCGACAGTTAAATATTCCAAGTGGTCACCTTTTAAATAAATGAACACTTGTATGGCACTTGCTAAATGCCAGAAGTTGTCCTAGTTGCTTTACGCGTATTATATTGTTCAATTCTTACAAAGAATCTTGTTAGATAGAAATATTATTAGTATAATTTTACAGATGAAGAAATCAAGTCACAGAGAGGTTAGTTAACTACCAAAAGTCACACAGCTTGTACATGGCAGAGCTGTGATTTGGATCCCAGTAGTCAGGCTTCAGATTCAGGGCCTCTAATCACTGCTCTCCATGGGCTCTCAGAGGCCAGGATATAGGTGTTAATACCTCCCTCACAAGTAAGGAAGTGATTTGCTGAGTTTGCACAGCCCATAAGTGGCAGAGCCCAGATTCTAACTTGGAGCTTGTGACTCCTAGTGCTCGTCCCTCGGAGTTACAGCTTGGGCTATTTGTTAAAGACTCTTCTTCATCCCTTTTCCTGCCATTTGGGCTTTTGAAAATTTTCAAGCAGAACCATTCTCAAACTGACTGCACTTTCCTTAACAATGGGGGCCTCTGGGACATCTCTAGTGGGCTTCCAGAAGAACTAACCCTAACTCCACCACCCCCTTGGAGTCCTGTAATAAGCACAGGCAGAGGTTTGTCCTGTGGGCCTCTCTGTAACACCTATCAGTGTGAGCATTTTCAGAGCACCCAGGCCACCCATCTTCACCTTTCCTATGTTCCCTGCTGCCTCTCCCCCTTGTAACTATTCATACCCCTGATAGTTACACTCCTTTGACACTTGGCACAAGGACTCTGGCTCCTCAGAGTCACTGAGCCCATGGACAGCTCTGGGCCATGCTGGCCTCTCTGACAAGTGCCCCTATCCATCATAAAAGCACCAGCCTGTTAACAGCTAGCATGAAAATCCTAATTCACTAGGTTGTTAATTCAGCTTCCTGCTTCTTCACTCTGTTGACCATTTTAAATTAAAATGAGACAGACTGGTTGCCAATTAAAACCTACTAAAGCGTTAGCTCATGACTGTGTAAAGGTTTTTTTTTTTTTAATCACTGGCACCTGGTAGATGCTCTGTAAACATTTGTTGAGCTCATGGGTGAATCAACTTTATGAGGACATTTTAACATGATTCTGGAAGATTCTAAAGCCCTCCCTGAAGGAAGTAATCTCTGGTAGTGGAACCTCAGGCATTATGCCAGCCACTGTGGTGCAAGCTGCTGGCTCAGGTTTGCAGACTCACCTCCTGGTACCCAGAAGGCAGTGCAGCCATTGAATGAGATCATTTCATTCATACTGTATTCAGAAACGCATGCCAATATTATGCCAGTGCATGATAGATGCCACAAAAGGCTGCCCTTACCATAGGTTTATCTGATTTATATGTCAGTTGGCTTTGCCCACAGGAGTTTTGTGACATATCTTCACAAGGTATGGTCCCCTGATACCACAGCAAACCAGCAGCACGAGCATCCCCTGCAAATTTTTGGGCCCCACCCCAGACCTACCTACTCAGAAACTCTGGAGTGGGGCCCAGCGATCTGTGTTTTAATGCCCTCCAGGTGATTGATGTTCTCAAGTTTGGAAACCTCAGGTCTAGACAATCAGTGTTATTTCCCTTGGGAGGTTTCTGGTGAATCAAAATTTCTTGTTGTGAAGGTTTCAAGGAAAGTTGAGCTTTAGGGGAGGCGCTTGGCTTTTGCTAGTAACCTCCCTATTTAGCCAACAGAAGGTGGGCTTTGGAGGCATCAGGCCTGGCTTCTGCCATCTCTGCCACTTACAGGCTGCACAACTCTGAGGAGGTTGGTTCACCTCAAATGATATCCTGCATTCTCCCTCCTCCCAGGATTCTTGAGTCTCAGAGGAGACTGAAGACTTGGAGGTCCTTTATAAACTGTAAACCTCAGTGGAGTAGATGGTTAGCTTGTATCTCAGGCTTCCTTCCTGCTTGGGGCTCCTTTGGCCTCTTCTCTCCTCTGAACAAATCTCTGGGTGCTGAAAGTCTGGGTCTCCTACCGACCAGAACAATGTGGGGAGAGGGCTGCAGGGTCTGTTGGGAAACTGGGTTCGAAGACAGAAACATATGGGGTGTGAGGAGTGCTGGCCAGAAGGTCTTCCTTCTCCTGACACATTATTTCTCTCACCTCAGGCTCCTCAGGCAGCTCCTGACCCCTGCAGATCACACCCTCCTAGAAACCTGAGCTGAAGGGTGAAGAAGGGAAGAGCAGGGACTGAGTCTACTCTGTGCACAAGTCTTTTCCTATAGTGTCTCATTCATACACCCCTGATTGCTGAGAGAAAGAGAGAGAGAGAATGAAGACTGCCCTCAATTTTTTGGCGAGAAAGCTGAGAACTGACCTACTCCCCACCACTCTGCCAAGTTACACGTTTCATTATTCTGAGCTCCTTTTATTCTTCCACCCCTGAAAAGAAACATTTTCCATAATTGTAACCCTAGCTTTTACACATTTTTCTTTTTGCACTAGGCATATTAAAAACATTTTCTAAATTGTTACATAACCCTCACAATTGTCATATTAAATGGCTCCAAAATATTCCATTAGAAAGACAAATTATAATTTGTTGAACTCTTTCCATACAGTAGATATTTAGATTGCTTTAAACTTTTTTTTGTGTGTGTGTGCCATTAAATTATGCTGGAGTGGTGCCAACATCTTTAGATATTGGGCTTTCAGATTCTTTTAGAAAAAATTTCGTGGCTCAAGACACACTTCAAATTACTTTCCAAAGTACTCTGCCATTAGCAATATTTGAACCTATCAGTTTTCCTGCAAACTTGCCATCATTAGGCTTTATTGTTATTTATTATTTTTGCTAATTTAATAGATATTATGTTGGCACGTGATGGTTTCTACTTGCTTTCCTTGGTAACTGGTGATGCCAAACATTTTTTTCCTGTTATTTTATATTTCTTTTCTCTCCTGGGGAATTTTTCTCCTCATTTCTTTTATACATTCATCTTCTCTTTTAATTATTTGTATCAGCTCTTTATGTAAATATTAACTCTTGATATGTTAATTTGCTTATGTGTGGTTAATGTTTTCCCCCCTGGCTCAGCCTGGTTTTTAAACTGAGGACTATAATCACATAAGTGTGTGTACCTCTGACTTAATGATGCCTGATAAATTCATGTTGTTGCCAGAGGCTGAGCACTTGGAATGCTGGAAGTTTAATTTGCGACGAAATGAATTGGCTTAAGATTCAGTCTGCAGTCTAGGTAGGAATGGATTTCTGAGTGCCTGATGTCTCAAGTCTAGTGCCAACTGAGCAGTTTGGCTTTCTTCATCCCTTGCCCTGTTTTCCCTTTTTCCTCTCAGTTCTTCTTATTCTTTAGCTGAAGAGGAACTCAAACAGGCACTGCTCAAGTAGACAGTGAGCTTTGATGCTGTCAGTCACTGCAAAAGAAATACCCCTGGGGATCTGATTTCCTTCTCAACTTGTCTGGACACTTTTACCGCTCTCCAAGGTATCCTCTGCATTTCCCAGGGATGGCTGGCTCTGTCTGCCTGTCTGGCCTAGGAACCTGCTGAGAAGGCAAACAACAGCTCTTAGTGGGGGGCTTTCACGATCATCACTCTCTGATTTGTGCCTCTCATCAGTTCATTGATTTCCTCTTCTGCTAATGCCAGATCACCTGGCATCTCTCCTTTCTTTGAGGTTGTGCTAGAGTAGAAGGAGCACTGGACTCTGAGTCTGTAGCCTGCCTGTGAGTGAGACCTACCTGTCCTTATTAGCTGTGTAACCTGAGAAGGTCACTGGAGACTGCTTTGGACCTCAAGCGCCTCACATTAAGAGTTTGGATTATAACCCAAAGTCATTAAATCTTCAGGCTGGAAGAATTTTCCATGTGTTATCCCACTGAAGTCACACAACAACCCTTCAAAGCTGGTTCTATTTATTAGCTCCATTTTTAGTGGAGGTGACTCAGTTTCAGAGAGGTTAAGATGGGCGCGTTAGTGCAAACTGGCTCCACCTTACATTTGACATAACTATCTTTACATCAACATTCCCAGAGAAATTCATGGAGTGTAATCATTCCAGTCATTGCTTACCAGCAACTTTATAACTCCCACATCTAGTTTGCACATTAATCAAGGACTTTATCAGAAGCAAGGGGACTTTGTGGGCTCACATGCTAGAAAGGGAATAGCTTGATGGAAGTAGGGCCTCCGGGACTGGAGCAGGGATTTGATGCCATGAGGACACTCACTCTATCTCATACCTCATCTCTCTCAAGTCTCTGCCAGTCTCCAAAGGGCTCCATTTCTTCCTGCTGCCAACAGACTTTCTCCACAGAGCAGGGAAGATAGATCCCTATATCTTAGCTTCAAGTTTGTCTGGCACCAAGGGCCCACAGGCAGGGCTACTTCTATCTCAGCTCCAAATCGGGAAACCCCAAGGGAGGGCCTGATTGGCCTGGCTTGTGTCTGGGTAAATGGGGTTCTGTAATTGGCCAGATTGGGGTCACATGCTTATTCCTAGCCATGGGGCCGGGTGTGGGGTGGGACTCTTTTATTCCCTTAGTAGAGGAGGAGAATTGGGAACGCTTGCTAGAGAGACGAGCAATCAGTATACCTACCATCCAGCCCCTGTGCCTGTGCCATGTCTTCTTGAAGTGGCAACTGTAGATTCTAGGAAGACTTGCAGGATGAGGCTTACTTTTGGGAAGTGATTTTTTATCCTTCTGAATCATCCCGTTTATCTCAGTGGAATAAAAAATAGTGTTGAGTGTAGGATTCTTATTAAATTCAGTTGAGTTCACCCTAGGAGCAGTGGAGATCATGTAATAGTTCTACGTAACACTTCGAGCACTTGCAAAAGTTGATAGGTCATTGGAAAGAATCATGGCCTGCAGCATTACAAGTTCCTGGTGCTCCAGAATTCTAGAATTCTGTAGCTGAGAGAATGCACAAGAGTTCAATTAGCCTAGTTCCCTGCCTTTAGGCAGATCTCTTCCTGAAATTCATCAGGACTGGAAACTTTCTGGCCTCTTTTGGAGAATGCGATGGGCATTTATCATTCTCTTGTGGCCTCTCAGAGTCTGAACTTCCTGTATTTTGAAACATCATGCTCTCCCTACCTCAGAGGCCAGATTCCACCATCCCCCTCAAAGGGTGATCAGTTGTCCCAGTTGGCTTGGGACTGAGGGAGTCCCAAGATGTGGAACTTGGAGCTTAAAATTATTCTCACGCAAATCAGGATAAGTTGGTCATGCTATGCCCAAAATGTCAGCCACTCACTTCCCAGCTTCCTTTGCAGTTAAGAAGTGAGCACATGACCTTGAATCCTCTAATCATATTTAGCCACACCTTTGATTTGGAAGCTGGTGGTTGGAGGAGTGGGGCAGGCAGCAGTGGCTGAGGCTGCATTCAGTTCTCAGTGGCAACGATTCTCACGGCAATGTCACCCATCCCCTGTGGGAGATTGGGAGTGTTGCAGTAGGAGAATTTGTGCCCAGTGGCAGCTGCAGTAGCACTTTCATTGATCCAGTTTTGTGACACGATTTTCAATACTGATCCAACCTGGGCAAACCTAATTATCTGACTTTCCTGAAGATTTTGTGAGCTACTGAATAATCTTTTAATTTATTAATTCTCTGCGTGAATCTGATAGTTTGGTTGCTTTCCTCGTGTTTTCTCAGCTCACGTGGAAGGTATGCTTCTTTTCTTCCAGCTGAAATCTTTTCCATTTCTTCACCTCTCTGGGTACCTGGAGAAAACAATTGTCCAGCATCTTTTCTATTAAAAAAAAAAAAAAAACTAAACTAAAAATGGTATTTACAACTATGATATTCTTTATTCTTCCCTTTTCACCATTTTATTCTCACCAGTCACTTGTGCCCATCGGACTCATAGGGTCAGAGAATCCTATTTTGTGCTTCCTGTCACTGAGGAATATACCATGAAAGCTAGGAGTAACCTGCCTATGTATGTTTGGACTTCATGTCTGCAAGACATGTTACAACTGAGGGTGAGTCACCCTGAGCCAGGTGGTATCTCAAAGTGGTATTTTTATTAATTTATAGTCTTCTGCGAGCTTCTGTGTGCTGACTACACTTCCTGAAGCATGTGTGTTCAGTAGGTCACATCTTGACTTTGCCCCTGGGATTCTAAGTAATTCCCTGAGCCTCAGTTTCTCCACTGATAAAATGCTCTCCTCTTCGAGCTGTGGGGAGAACCAAATACGATGGATGATAATTATTATTTTACTATGATAGTGTAATTGTATTAATAACTATGATAGCAATATTATCACTTATAATGATAATTATTATAGCATAATGGCTAAGAACATGGATTCTGGAGCCAGATTTTCTGGTTCAGATCTTAGCTCTGACACTTACTAGCTGTATGACTTTGAGCAAATTTCTAAGTCTCCTCATCTACAAATGTGAATAATAATCATAGTACTAACCTCTTAGGATTGCGGGGAGGCTTAAATGAGATAATACATGCAAGATGCTTTTAACAGTGAGTGGTGCTTGTATATATTGAATTGTTGTTATCACTGTTGTCACTATCTTCGTTATTCCTTTAAAGGTTCCATTCTTAGCCTGGATCATGGTTGTTCCACATCATGCTTTGTATCTGTCTTTGGCATATTGGGCGTGGTGTATTTAGAATGAAGGCCCAGGGCTTCCTCAGACTCCTCATTCTAGCTACCAAGTCGGAGGTGAGCAGGGTGGGCACACTTTTCAAGCCTGCCTCTTATAACTTCTGAAAATGTAACCATTCTACACTACACATTCACTTTGAATTTGCTTTGAAGTAGGGAGAGCAGCTGTCATTGTAACTATTTTACAAAACAGGACACGGAGGCCCAAAGTCACCCAACAAGGGTGAGGCAGCAGTAGGACGAGAGCCCAGGCTGCTGACGCCTGGCCCAGAGCTCTTCTACGATGTGGGCGATTCTCCTAAAGCACTCTCTCTGCTTTCTGAAGCCCTGCTCCCATCTTGCCTCCTGAAAGAGATCATCCATTACTCACTGAAGGACCCAGCAGATAATGCTCAATTTTCAGAGCTACCACTCTTTAATTCCTGTTTCTCTTGCAGATGTAACCCTTATTTAGAATTAGCTCTAAAATAGGTTTCTGAGATACATACTCCATCCCACATGCCATGTTAGAATCAAGGACGCGACTCCTCTCATTGACAACGTGTGCAGAATTGAAGAGGAGTCATGTTGACTGGTGAGGCTACTATGAGTTAGGGATGCTTGGGGAGACCATTGGACTTGGTGGTTTCCGTGTTTGCTTCCTTCCCCACATCTTGAAATCATCCAGGGAGTTGACAGTTGTATTCTTTGCAGAATGCCTTGCATCCAGATGTCAGGTGAGGTCTCCTGTTTCTTGTCATGGAGATAATAATGGTGGCCCTAGCTCCACCATCCCCCAAGGAAGTCTAAACCTCTCCCTGAAGTCTCAGTGAGTTCCTGGGAGGGATTCCTTCTCATGGTGACTTTTAGTTTGGAGTTCCTGCTTCTCTAGCTATAGGTCAGCCCACTTTCTCTATTTTGCATGTAATGGTCCCCGATGTGTACTCCCATGTACACATGACAGTTTGTAAATATGGTAGGCTTTCCCTTGTGAGGATGTGGAAGGAGCAGGGCGAAGGGGATGAGGGGGGTTGGATTGCTGCATCCCAACTTTGAACTGGGCAGTGGGCATCTATGCATGAGCCCCTGGGGTGACACCTGCAGGCATTTTACACAGCATGTCCTACTATTTCTAGAGCCCCATTTCCGGCCATTTCTTCTCCATTTCTGTTTCCCTTCCTTCCTTGTCTGTACATTCTTGGGCATTTCCAAGGAATGGCAATTTGGTTCTCCTTTTCTTCTACTCTCGTGGCCTCATGTGACCCCTCTCCTCCCCAGATGTCTCATCAAGATATTTTCCCAAATAAAGTTAGGTTCTCATTAAGATGAACACTTTAGATGAACACTATCAGTTAAAATGCCCAAGTCTTCAGGCCCCTGACCTCCCTTCTCATTGCTGGGTCATGTTCAGCCTCTGCTAAGCTGATCCCCAGCCCGCAGGGGCATCTGGTTGGAATGTTAACTCCAGCTCCCACATGCTCCTCCCTCTGGGGCTGCCCCAGCCCATGTGCAACTATGGGGAAAAATCATGGTGCCATAGCCAGTGGTTAAGGTCTTAGAGATCTGCCCCCAGTTCTGCCTCTGTACTATTTGCTATGTGTCCTCAGGCAGGTCATTTCACCACTTGGAGCCTTGGGCAGGCCAGATACAGCTCAGTCTTGTGCTAAGTGAAATTGTTCTGGCTTCTTGGTGGCCCTCACCCTTTCCTGCATTACTTTCTGCCCTGCTCCCCTCCAGATGATCTCTCTATTATCATTGGACCCCAGATTTCTGTAGTTTTTGAGTCTTTTGGCTGCTTTTAATAGCTTTTCCATTTCTTTTCTCGCTGTCAACTGCCACTTCATATTACTATCAGTGCCTCTCCAATTTCTGCCCCCTCTTAATTCATTATTTCTAATTGGCTATGGACTGGGATATCAGATAACTTTGTTAAAAATCTGTCTCAAATATGAGTCACGGCTATGAGCAAAGGCTTTGGTGCATGCACTTGATGATGACAATAGCTTTGACTTTGCCAAGGCCCTCTTGGCTTTTTTCCTATATTCTGAGTAATGTTCTAAAAGGTGAAATTCCCAGATTAAGTGACATTTCACCATAGTGAGTAAGTGTAAAAGTGTGGCTCCAAGGGTGGGAGGAATGGCAGATGGTATGGATCACTGCAGGGTTGCCCTGTGTTCAAGGGCAGCATGGTGGGTGGGAGCTGGGTGACCCTGGAGGCTCATGCTGACTCCCTTCCATGCCATCTAGGTGATTCTTTCTTTTATATTTGCAGACAAGTAAGTACCTTGACCCCATGGAAAACCACTTCAGACTCTGATCTCAGAGTTCTGACACTTGGAGGTGGGTTATTAAGAAGCAGCAAGGTCATAGGTCAGGGATGGCATTGAAAGAGGACCAACATGATCAATCCCAGAACTGGAGACTTTAAAAGGGACATTTTCTAATCATCCAATGCTCACACACATAAAAAATTATTCCAAATCTAAATAATCTAGCAGAGATCATCCCAGTCACTTATAAGCACAAAAAGTCAGAAATAAATTAAAATACACATATATGGACTGCTGTACAATGTGATAATATTTAAAGAATTTCTAATAATGTGGGAAAGTGCTGATGATAACAAG
Organism: Pteropus medius; assembly: GCF_902729225.1. Lineage (NCBI taxonomy): Eukaryota > Metazoa > Chordata > Mammalia > Chiroptera > Pteropodidae > Pteropus > Pteropus medius. The sequence continues at coordinate 1,898,399 of NW_024349800.1, read as the reverse complement.
TCAACTGAAAAAGACCAGTGAAAAACTTGTTAATATGGGATGATCTCAAATGTAAAAAATTATTTGCTTAGACAAAGGACAGGAAAGATATACTCAGTGATCGTAACTTTGATGACTACAGGAGCCAGCAGTTAATAGAAACTAGTGGCTCAGGCCAGGCATACAATAGGGAGTGTTGGTGACTGCGGCTGATCAGAGAACACGCCCTCTGGAAAGGGGCTCTTAGCCAGCTGCTGCCATGTATAGCTAGCTCTTCAAAATTTTAAAGAGATGGTGGAAACCGTGGTATTCACATGAAATCCCCCAATTTTTAAATATTGGCAACTATCTTACACCTTTTAAAGGTGTAAAACACTATTTTGGCCAAATAAAAATTTTGATGGTTTGGCTTTGGCCTTTGGTCCACCAATCTACTACCTTTGAATTACACCAAATGTTGATACCAGCTGTCTCTGAGGAGGGTGCTTACTGGAAAATTTAACTTTTCTTTATCATAGCTTTGGTAGTTTTCCAATTTTATAAATCAATACATAGTATTTCTATAATTAAAGAGAAAAATGAAGAAATTGTAACCCCAGGGATTGGTGTGTGTGTGTGTGTGTGAGTGTGTATGCGTGTGCGCGCATGTGTGTGCGTGTTCACGTGTGCATGCACGTATGAATGTTGAGGGAGAGGTATATCTAAGAATTCTGGGCAACTCGCAGAACCTTCTTGAACTTCAGTTTCTTTATTTGTAAAACGAGGAGAGCAATTTTTGCTCTGCTTACTTTACAAGACTGAGACTCAAAGGAGGCGTCAAATCGAGAAGACCTTGCAAATAATAAGGTACTGTTGGGGGTTAAGATAAAGTAGATGCTCAAAAAAAAATCTGAAGCACGTGGATTTAGGAGTCAAACGTGTGTATACAAAACAGTCTGGCTCTGCCAGTAACCAGCTGTGACACCTTGTAAATAATCATAATTATACCTGTAACTATGATACGTTGCACATTTATTATGTGCTAACACTCTGTTAAGCACTTTGTATGTGTTATAATTTTCTGAACCTAATTTAAAAAAGGGATAATCATAGTTCCTATTTCTAAGCGTCCTTGTGAGGATTAATTCATCCAATCCAGGTAGCATGTGCAAGGCAACTGAATAAACAGCAATTCCCTTTTAGTTCTGGGCCCAGTTTCACTACTGGTAGAAACTATTTAATTTTACCTGTTACCACTAATTCAGGGAAACTAAATGGATGGTGAGAATGAGTGTAATAGATTACTTATTCAAAATATGCAATTTTTTCCTTTCTTAAGGAAAGGAAATTCATTCAACTCACTGAGATTGTTTACAAATGGGAAATAAAATCTGACCCACATTCTGTCTTTGGAAAATTGCTCCAGGTGTACCCTGAGAACAGTCCCACTCCACCTGCCCCTTTCTGCAGCCACCACTTGGTGCCTGTGGAAGTTCTGGGAGGCTTTTTAAGGAATATGGTATCTAGTTGTTTTTCTAGCAAAATTGGGTGGACAAGCACTTTCATATACATGACCTTGTCAGATAGCCAAAATATCTCTAAATGCCATATGTACATATGCATATCTCTATCTAGCTATGTCCCTGTCTATCTATGTTGCAATAAATGGTTTGCGTAATTTATCCTTTTAAGATGGAAGGGTTTTAAATACCAAGCTCTAGTATAGGCACTTTACATACATTAGCTCTTTAACCTTCACAGCGACCATGTAAAATGAATAATATTATTACCTTTTTACATATGTTTTCTCTGAGAGAGAAAACAATTTTCCAGGGTCACACAGCAAGTAAATGGGAAGACTGAGATTCAGGGCCAGGCCTGACTGGTACTAAATAAAGTTAGATCTGTTTGTGGTTGCTACAATAAAGCATTAAAAACAATTATTTTGATCCTCCCATGAATTAGACCCTTCCCCACCACTTTTGCCCAAAAGAAATCAGAGTACAAGCACACAGATCTGCCTTTAGACTCCATTAAATGGTGAGATGGGATCATAGGCTGCTGCTTTGTAAAGTGAGACAAACAAGAATTGGTCCCAAGAAAAGCTGGATCCCTGGGACTGCTCTGCCCTCAGCAGGTCATCACTGACACCATCTGTCATGGTGAAAATGCATCTAGCCCCTCTCCTCATTGTTATGTCCCTCCTTTCTTGAGGTTCTTCTTGCTGACTATGGCAAGAAACACCCTTTCCCCCCAAATTTCTAAGGCTCATATCAAATATGGATCCATGTTTATTGCGAAGAATGAGATATAATTTATTTGGAATGGGTTATGTCTAAAAATAGTGAGCAATGCCACCATATAGCCCTCTTGACTTGAAAAACATTTGACTTAACTATAGTGCGGCAGGCACAAGGATATCGATATACTTACAGCTTCTCTACTATCTCAAAGGATTCTTTGCTACTTGCTTTGGACTCTGGTGATGGAGCTCCAAGTGGACTGAGGCATTTGCAGAGGCCAGGAAGGTTGAATTGGTTTTCATTGGAAAGGGCAGGAAAGTAGCCACAGAAGAATGGAATAAACAGAGTAGACTTAGGCTGGGGGCGGGGTGTTGAGATGAATAAACAGGAAAGGAAATCACAGTGAGTTAGAGACTTGGAGTTTAGGAATATCATGCAGATAGAGGAAAGGTTTTTAGCAGAGACTGTGAGAGCCCCAGAAATAAATGAGGGTACAGAGGAGTTCCCACATGTTTTGATGAACATTCTGTCTGTAACAGAATGTACCTTTGAAGCCTTTTAAAGAGATTTCTGTAAAGGCGAAATCAGTAAATATTTACCTTGCTTTCCACAACAACCCATTTTCTAAAAACTAAACAAAAAGAAAACCTATCTATTATCTATCTATTATCATCATTATCTCTCTATCTCTCTATCTATCATCTATCTATCATCATCTATCTATCATCTATCTATCTACATCCAGGTATCTATATTTATTTATGAGCAAAAGGAACCATAGAGTTAACACCAAACTGGTCACTTCAAGGTGCTGGATGGGTGGGGAGGGGAGTATCAAATTTTTCTTTATACAATAGCATGTAATACTTTTTTTTTTTTAATTTTGAAATAATCGTAGCCTTACAGGAGAGTTGCAAAGAGAGTTGTCATATCATATACCCTTCACTCGACTTCCCCTAATGCTAACATGGTACATTTATCAAAACTAGGAATTAATACTGGTAACGAGACTATGTAGTATATTTCTCCGGTTTTCCCACTAATGTCCTTATTCTGGTCCAGGACCCCATCAGGATCCCACATTATATTTAGTCATCATGTCTCCTTGGTCTCCTCCCATGGCTGATGGTTTTTTAGTCTTACCTTTTATAACCTCGACAGTTTGAAGAATTCTGGTCATGTATTTTGTAAAATGTCCCTCAGTTGGGTTTGTTTGATGTTTTGTCATGATTAGATAGGTTGAGGTTATGGATTTGGGGGAAGATTGCCGCAGAGGCACAGTGCCCTTCTCAGGGCCTAGTCCTGGGGCACAGGATATGGGTGTGTCTGGTACTGCTGATATTAACCTTGATCATGTGGTGTCCGCCAGCTTTCTCCACTGTAAAGTTGCTATTTCCCCTTTAGTACTTAATAAATACTGGAGGAGGGGAGAATTCTGTGAGGTTATCCAACATCCTGTTTCTCTTTAAACTTTTATCCACTAATTTTAGTTTTCATTGGTGGATCTCGCAACAATGATTGTTGTGGCACTCTATTGCTGGCTTTCTAGTCCCCCATTCCTTCTCCATTTAACTGAAATTCTTCTGTAAGGAAGTTATCACTTTCCCCCAATTTGTTTGTTTGTTTTATTATTTATTCAGTCTTTTTTGTTATATCACTATAGGCTCATGGATATTTATTTTTATTTATTCTTTATTTTGGGGGTTATAATAAGATATCATAGCTCCTTATTTTATTGCTCAAATTGTTCCAGCTTTGTCTAGTGGGAGCTCTTCTAGGTTGGCTTTTGTGTCCTTTTGGCATGATGTATTACTTTTATAACTTAAACAACACAACAAAGTATAAATAATCAAAATTGCTTTCTACTGCTTTTTATTATGTTGAACTGGTGTTTCATTTGAATAGGAGAGGATGTTGAGACTAGATATGAGGTTCCACAAACCTTTAACAAATGGTAGATTTCTTTCTTTCCTTTTTTTTTTTTTAATAAGGCACAATTCTCTTTTTCATATGAGGCTGGATTGTACTAGAATATAGAATCATAAATCTATGTAAGTTATGATCATCTGAAATTGCTTTTTTTTAATCACAAAGACTGACAAGAACTTCATGTTGTTGAAGAGACTCATGAAAACCATGCACTCTGAGTGTTGCTAATACTTCACTCGGAGAGAAAATTACAAATAAATTCCAGAGTATTGTTTTGTCTGCTTTTATAGTCAATAGCTGAAAAGATGACTTAGCTGAGAAAATCAAATTTCAGTGTTAATTCATCACCAATGAGGAAAAATTGTGCTCGCTGCTCGTTTATGCCTGCTACATTAAAGAAGCTATATTTCTAAGCCCTTAACTTGATGATATCCTTGAAACACTGTCAAAATTCTTTGAGGAAATGAGCTTAATTAGAAAAAAATAAGATTGACTGTCTGTGGATGCTATTTCAGCCATGCCAGGTTCAAGGTCAGCATTTGAGACAAAAATCTAAGATAATATTAAATTTTTTTAGCATGTCTTATCGCTGTCAAACATTAGAGTGAAAAATCTCTGTAGGGAGTTCGATCTAGCTCTCGAGACAGCCAGTTTGCAAAAAACTAGCATGTTCAAACATTGGCTCATTTGCCTTTTTTGTGTGAAGAGTTGAGTATACTGATCCCAGAATACCGAGGTTTGTTTATTGCCAAAAGGAAATTAACTTGGCTGGAATCAATGAAGGTCACAATCACGCTTTCTTTGGAATACTCAGGGAAAGACCTTTTCAAATTTTCTAAAGTGTTAACTTTCCACATAGCTCGGTAGAGTGGACACTCTCAGAGATTTGCCCGGAGCCCCTGCATCTCTTTTACAGGTGTGAAACATTCTGCCACAGCTTCTGTGTGCTTAGCTTCTATTGTTTGCATTTGCTGTTTCTTCCAGGACCACTCTTGGATGGCTGGGGCCCTCTGCACAGGCACAGAGAGCAGAGGTGCCTTCTGGGATGGCTGTAGCCAGTGACTGTAGGGTTGAGTATGAAAGTCAAGCTCCTGCTTTGGGGGTGGGGATAAATTCTGAGCTGTAGCTCATCCTCTAGAGGTCCCCAAGGGACCTGGCCAAGGTCAGGACTCGCTTGCATGGCCTCTTTGCTCAGCTCTTCCCCTTAGCCTATTATGCTTCCCTCACTCCATTACAGTTTTTCCTTAATAAATCCCTTGCACATGTGTCTTCTCCTAGGGTCTGCTTCTTGGGAGCCCGACCTAAGAAACTTGGCATACTTGGCAGATATATTTGAAACTTTAAACACATTGATCATGAAACTTTACAAAATAAACACCCACCTTATTTATCAATATTTTTTGTGTCAAGAAATTATCACCAAAATGTACCTATAGATGCTCATATCTGTGTTAAAATTTTCTTCTTAGTGTTTGGATTTGGTTATGTTCTTGCTTTCAAGAAAAAAAGAAAAACATTTCATCTAATGTGTCTGCAGGGTGAATTCAGGATATCCACTTCTTTTCCTGATATTGTGGCTGAAAACACATTTGAAACTCTGTAAAGAACTTTTCTTTCTCCAGCGCTGTCTCTTGCCAGATCCCCCAGAGGTGTTTTGGAACTCAAGCTTGACTTAAGGGCCAAGACAACTTATATCAAATTGACTTTAAAAATTTGGGGGAGTAAATTATCTCTCATTTCCTGAAAACAAGCATTCCTTGTACATCATTTCGCATTTTTTCAACATAAAAAAGACATACAATGATCTTGATGTCAAACATGATCTTGGTTATGTTTAAGCTGCCACTTTTAACCCAAGAGAGAAAAACTGGGGCAGGCAAATAGATTGATATCATGTGAATAAAATAAGGATTTGCTTTCCCTTGCAGGAAAAAGTAAATTATTTTCATCTAAAATTGCCATAGCCTTGCTTTGTTTATAGTAACGATATTTAATCTGTTTAGACCTTTCAAGTGACATTTAAAGGAAGCAGGTTTTTTTTTTTTTTGGTTTGTGTTTGGGTTAATGGAAAGGGGACACGGATTGGAAGGTTGAGAGCATTCCCTTAGAGATCTCTGTGGTCTTGGTCTGCTCTGATATTCTTTGATAGTTAAATTCTCTTTTCCTTAGGTGAGATGTGTCTCTGATTCACAGTACCCTTTCTCCCAATTAGCAGATGTTGTGGGCGTTGCATTAAACTTTGGTTTTGGGACTAAGCACCAAGGGATAGAGACTGCAGAGTGAAAACCTTCCTGTTTTGACAGACGGTGCTCATTAAAACCATTGTCTGGGGCTCTTCTAGATCCTTAGGTTGGGAAAATTAATAGATGACCCAGGGTCCTTATTAGAGAGACATCTCCCTCCTGCCTACGCTCCGTCTCCCCTTCCTTACTGCATCATCTTCTCCTTTCTTCCTTCACCCCATTTTCTTCTCTTCATCCCACTGTTCTGGGGGCATTGACACAAAAGAACTCCCAAGTTGAAGATGAAGCAGACAGTCTGAAGGAGAAGGAGTGAATGTGTTCAGCAGGGATTGTGTGTGAGGGCTGCTCTTAAGGAAGGCATTTGTAAAGATGGGGTCTGTAGGTGCTAGATGCTGGAGAAAATACAAGCTCAGTGTTTGTATGATTCACATCCAGAAATGACTTGCAGGAATCACAAGATATCTTCCTCCAGAAACCTTTAAGAGTTGAGTCAATGTTGATCTTGGTAACCCATCCAGGTTGCCTTCTGGATGTCTTCATTTGCTTTTCTGTGAAATGGGAGCAATGTTCTTGGCTCCTTTCCAGAGGTTAGAGATATTGTCAGAGTTGATGGCCCATTGGAGGGCAGCATGGGGAGGAGGCCAGAGCACTGAGCCAGGAGCCAGGCACTTAGGCTTTAATACCAGCTCTGCTGTTTTCCAGGTTTGTCATCATTAGCATGTAAATCTCTTCTGAAGATCTCAGTTTCTTCATCTGTGAAATGGGAAAGGTGGGTTTTTCAAAATGGGATGCATTTCCCCAGTTCAAAGCTGTTACCCCCCTTTCCCACCCCTGGCACTTTTGGCTATGTGTTTTTAAAAAGCAGAGCTTATCACAGGATTTGACAAAAAGCAGTTGCTCAGAAACAGTGCTGAATGAATGAATGGATGGATGAATGAATGCTCACTATCAGGGCCCCCAAGTATGGCTGTGCTCTACGCAACTTCAGAGGAGAGAGGGACACTGTTCATGAAGCCTGTGATGGGAATCAGGCCCCCGGAGTTGTCCAACATGGCAATTGGCTTCCAATGGACAAACATTCAATGAGCTGAAATTATCAAGAAGGATGCGAGGCTCTGGGAAGATGTAACATCCCTTATGCCCTTCTGCCTAGTTTCGTTTTCTAGGAGCTACAAAAGAACCCTACAGAAACACAGACTTGTGAGTGTCTTCTGGGTTAACGGCAGCCATGGGGCTCAATGACCTGCAAGAGGCTTTAGCAGGACCCCCAGATCAGCAGATGCCTTGCATTGACAAGAACCAGAAGACTTACTTAAATAATCTGATTCTTCTATTAGACACTACATTTTAGAAGTTAAAGAGCCAAAGAATCATTTACTTTCTAACCAAGGGGAATAGTTATACCCGTCAGAAAGCAAATCCCTCCTTTGCCAAGTATATTCAGAAGAAAATAAAATTTTCTTAGAAGATACATAATTATTAAAAATATTTATGAGTTAATCTGTGTGTTTTTTACATTGACCTCGTAAGTCTCTATGGGAACCACTGGCTGAAAAACCCTCCCTTAAAAGTGGGGAGGTAGAATGGCTAAAGGGGATCAAATATGTGGTGACAAGAAGAAATCTAACTATGGGAGATGAACATACAGTGTAAATATATATGTCTTACTGTTAAAATGTACAGCTGAAACTTATTGGGTTTCGTTAACCAATGTCACCATAAAAAAATAAAAATAATTAATTGAAAGGAAGGAAGGAAGGAAGGAAGAAGGAAGGAAGGAAGGAAGGAAGGAAGGAAGGAAGGAAGGAAGGAAGGAAGAAAGAAAAGCCCTCCTTTAAATTAAGGGATTGAGGTTGCTTAGTTACCCAGTTAACAAATTCATGGCACCCCCTGGTGGACATCGCCGCTCTGATTGACCCTGGAATTCTTGGACAAGGCCGACATGGAAATAGCATTCCCATCCACACTGCTTGGTTTCCGCTCTCAACCAGCCTTCTTAATTTTCTCTGCATTTTTATGTCGTTTGTGTTTGTTTCCCACAAAATCTTGGTGTAGCTAGCTATCAGAGAGCACAGGATGGAGCGACAGAGGTCATGACTGGGAGCTAAGTGTTTTAGTGCAGGCACTTTCTTGGACTCAGTGGAGACCGTGGCTGTTCTGCAGGCCTGAGTTCCTCTGCAGTCAGACACAAATGGGTAGGTGATCTCCATGCAGCTGTAGAATGCATTGTGGTAAAGCTTGGGCTTTGGAGTCAGGCTGGCATGGTTTTACATCTGAGCTTAGAACTTGAGGCGAATTATTTCACTGCCATGAAATTTAGTTTTCTGATCTATAAAATGGGGGTAACGATGATAATGGCTGTCCCTGAGGCATGGCAAGGATCAAATAGGAGCATCTATGCAAAGCCCTGTCTCAGGACTGGCATATAGATTAGCATGCTCTGTTTGTGGCAGTGGCTGTTTTTATTAATGCTATTCAGGTCTTCCAATAATTTGGTCCATAGCATGACTGAGGAAGAGAGAGAACAAATCAATATCTAAATGAGAGTAGAAATAGTAGCATGGATGTTGCCTTGGTACTTATTTTGCATTTGGAAAGATTCCAAAATCATTTATCTCTATTTTTTTAGTGGGTAATAATTTGTCCCTAGCCAACACCACCAGACTCTGGGGCCATCCTCAGCTAGGTGGATGTCGTCATGTCCCATCTGTGAATGAAGATGTGGGATTGAGACCAGAGTCAATGGCGTACGAAATTGCATCTGTCTGAGTGCTCAGTCAGAACTTGGAGAAAGGAGAGAGGGTGGGTAATGATCTTCTCTGCCTTTTGCAGCTGTGATTCTGCTCCCTGCTCTGGAGCAGGGCAGGCCAACTGGTTCACATGCTCAGCCTTCTCCTTCTGCGTATCAGTTCTTTTTTCCTTTGTTCTTTTTTGCTAACACATATAGTACTTCTTGTGTGCCAGCCTAAGTACTTCACAGGACTGAACTCATTTTATCCTTCCAACTAACCCTGTGAGCGCTTAGCTACTGTTATTATGCCCTTTTACAGATGGCGAAAATGAGGCTCAGAAGTAAATTCCATGAGTTGCTGTGGGCACCCCAGTTCTGGGTCCTCCACACTCTATTGCCTCTCCTCCCTCCAGTCTCCCTTCCCCACCTCCATGCGTGGCTGTGGGCCACAAGGGTTTGGGAGAACCAGTCAAGTTCTCTATTAACCCCTCCCCAATTTCTGACGGTGATATCACTGAGAGTCCTGGCATCCACTGGAAGGAGGCCCCAAGCAGGGACTAGGTCAGGGCTCAGACCGGAGACTCGGTCCTGATGTTTGTTTTCAGAAGGGCAGAGTGAGTCCAAGGGTGTTCATATCACATTCAATGGTACAGATTCTATTGGGGCGTGATTTCCATGGGCCTCCGGTATTTCTGCATGTCTTGTAAGCAGAGTGCCTATCTGTCATTTATTCTAAACTATCTTTTCCAGGATTTTTGTACAGCAGACATCCTTGGGAGACAGAGATAATCTTCCACTGGAACAGAGAGCTTATTGCCCACTATAAAATATTTGAGTTCCCTATGCTCAGTGTTGCTTTCCTGTAATGCAAACCATTGAATGTAGAGGTGTTCACCTGGCCCTCCTTGTGTGGTCCTATGGGAACAGAGGCTCAGAGAACTGGGTCAAAAGCACTGATCATCTGGCTTCTATGATTGTTGTGAGTAACAATGTCCTTTGTCTCTGATTCAAGAGTCTTGTGTCTTTTGCCAGCATCCATGAAACTGGCAGACTAATTTGAGCTTGCAAGTAGGCTAAATTCTCAGCTCTTTTATAGCGCTTGACAAATTCCATGCTCGTGACTTAGAAGAGGTAAAGATTCTGGATTTTAAAAACAAATCAACCACAGCCTCTGCCCTTAAAGGGCTCAGGGACTAGTGGGGGTGGAGGGAAAAAGACACATGAGAGGATCATGTAAGTGCTAAAAAGATGAATGCTTTCTGAGTAGATAAGGAGCAGACTCAGAGGACACAACCTGTGAGTGCGGCTTGACGGAGGTACAGGATTTTGATGGTCTTGGAAGTTGGTCAAGGTAGTTGCAGGCAGATGGAACTGAATGAGCAGAAGGACAAAGGTGTAAAGGCCAAGGGTGGGATTGGGGGTCAGCAATCCATCCAAGCATGCTGGAAGCGTGGCTGGATGGGCTGGGCAGCTTCATCTATCCCTTTGGAGTTAAATTTTACCCTTCTCCACTCTGGCAGGCTGGCCAGATTAGACAATGGGATGTACCAGTGGAAGATCAACAGGTATGGGAAGACTGAGGTCAGAGTATAGATCCTCTTGGCTCTCTGCCTACGAGGTTGCCTTGGGCTCCTGCGCCCTTTGGTGGAAAGTCACCGTTCCTCTCACTGGGCTTCTACCCAACTCTCTCCTGGATTTCTATAGACTCTCCATGTCCTTACCCTTTTAGGCCTAGGGGGTTGTAACAGCTCCATTGCAACTAGCCAGATGACTGCACCATCTCATATGGTTTCCCCACCTGCCTCTTTGTGTGTAATTGTCCCCGTGAAAGCAAACACTTCTCGTGTGATTCTGACTTACATGAACCAGCCTTCCTTGTTGAGACTTGATTAACACAATAGCTGACGGTGGACAAGGATGTTAGGTCAGACTGTAGAGGGAGTGTCAGGAACCCTGTCTAAGAAAGGTCTCCTAGTTCCACCTAACTCACCTTTGTTCTTTCCTAAAGATCCAACTGAGGTGTTCCGGTCCCTGGAAAGACTCCCAGGACCCCTCTGCTTCTCCTTCCACAAGATCGATTGGCTGTATTTCACTTGCCTCCTTCCATCTCTCTCCACTTTGACCGTAGGTATCTAATTAATTTTTATGTCTTACGCAGCACACAATAAGTATTCATCGAGTGAATGAATAAATATATGGATGGATTTAGGCACGGATAGAGGGAAGAATGTGATCTTATGTCATTGAGGGTTTGGGGGCAGGGGAGCAATATGAACAGACAGAAGCACAGATGCAGCCCTTGCCTTCCAGCAGCTTCTAGTCCACTTGGGAAGACATGACATGGATGTAGGACGCCTCTAACCCTAAAAGGCCACCTCTGCAGAGGTGCCCCAAGTACACAGACAGGGGGTGTGATAGGAGGTCAGCCAGGAGGGAGCTCACTCTGCTCTGGGCAGGACAAGATCAGGGAAGGCTGCTTGGAGGAGGTGGGGCTGGAGCTGAGTGCAGAAGGATGGTATCTTAGTCAGCTTGGGCTGCTATAACAAAATACCATAGACTGGGTGGCTTAAACAGCAAATACTCATTTCTCACAGTTCTACAGGCTGGGAAGTCCAAGATCAAGGCACTGATAGATCCAGCGTCTGGCGAGCAGCCTAGTCCTGGCTGTGTTCTCACATGGTGGAGGGCAGAGAGAGGAAGCTCTTTGGGGTCTCTTTTTATAAAGGCACTAATCTCGTCATGAAGGCTCCACCCTCATGACCTAATCACCTTCCAAAGGCCCTGTCTCAGAATACCATCACATTAAGGGTTAGAATTTCAACATATGAATTCTTTTTGGAAGGAGGCACAAACATTCAGACTATAGCAGATGGAAAGAGTCAGGTGGAGGAAGAGAAGGAGAGAACAAACGCAAGACAGGAGAGAGAGGCGGGGCAGCAAAGGAGGTTTTCAGAGAGAAGGAAGAGAGGACGCTGCGAGGAAGGAGGACCAGGCTTCGAAAGGCCTTGAGAGCATCAGAAAGCCATTGAAAACGTCCCAGCGAAGTTTGTTACTTAAAATAAAACAAAGAAAAGCAATAGAATGGGCTTTCTTTTCATAAGGCTTTGGGAGAAGTTGCTGGAGGAAAGAGCATAGATTTAGAGTCAGGCAGGCAGACCTGGGCTTGAATCCCCGACCCTCTGTTTGTTAACCATATGAACTTGGGCAGGTAATTTCACCTCTCTGAAATTCAGTTTTCTTTCCTGGATCATGAGGCTTGTAACAGGTACCTCCAAGGGCTGCTGTGAACAGATGATCAAATGAGAACAACATGCCCATCATAGTACTTTGAGTATGGAAAGTGCTTTATTATTATTATTACTATTCCTACTATAGCCTTTCTGTGTGTGTGTGTGTTTTAATTAGAGTTGACATTCATTATTATTTATATTAATTTCAGGTGTACAGCATAGTGGTTAGATGTTAATATAATTTATGAAGTGATCCCACTGACTAGTCTAGTATCTACCTGGCACTGTACATAGTTATTACAATATTATTGACTATATTCCCTATGCTGTCCTTTACATTCTCATGACTATTTTGTAACTTCCAATTTGTATCTTAATTTCTTCACCTTTTGCACTCAGCCCCTAGACCCCCATCCCATCTGGCAATCACCAGTTTGTTCTCTGTATCTATGAGTTTGTTTTCACTTGTTTATTTTGTTCTTTAGATTCCACTTATAAGTGAAATCATTTGGTATTTACCTTTCTCTGTCTGACTTATTTCACTTATCATAATACCCTCTAGGTTCATCCATGTTGTTGCAAATAGTAAGATTTCATTCTTTTTTATGGCTGAGTAATATTTCATTGTATATACGTACCACCTCTTCATTATCCATTAATCTTATCAATAGACATTCGAGTTGCTTCCGCATCTTGGATAGTGTAAAAAAATGCTGCAATCAACACAGAGGTGCACATATCTTTTCGAATTAGTGTTTTGGATTTCTTCAGATAAATATGCAAAAGTGGGATTGCTGGATCATATGATAGTTCTATTTTTAATTTTTTGAGGAACCTCCATACTGTTTCCCATAGTTGTCTGCACTAATTTGCAATTCCACTGATAGTGCACAAGGGTTCTCTTTTCTCTACATCCTTGTCAACACTTGTTGTTTGTTGACTTATCGATGATAGCCATTTTGATAGATATGATGTGATATCTCACTGGGGTTTTAACTTGTATTTCTCTGATGATTAGTGATGCTGATTATCTTTTGACATGTGTATTGGCTATTGGTATGTCTCCTTTGGAGATATGTCTATTCAGGTCCTCTGCCTATTTTTTTAATTGAATCGTTTGGGTTTTGTGGTGTTAAGTTGTATGAGCTCTTTATAAATTTTGGATATTAACCACTTATCAGATGTATCATTGGGGAATACCTTCTCCCACTCAGCAGGTCGTCTTTTTGTTTTGTTGATGGTTTCTTTTGCTGTGCAAAAACTTTTTAGTTTGATGCGGTCCCATTTGTTTGTTTCTTTACTTATTTTTGTTTCCCTTTGCTTGAGAAGATCTATCAGAAAAATATTACTAAGAGCAATGTCAGAGAGTTTACTGCCTATGTTTTCTTCTAGGAGCTTTATGGTTTCAGGTCTTACACTTAAGTCTTCAATCTATTTTGAGTTTATTCTTGTAATGGTATAAGAAGGAGGTCCAGTTTCATCTGTTTTTTGCATGTATCTGTCCAGTTTTCCCAACACCATTTATTGCAGAGACTGCCTTTACTCCATTGTATATTCTCACCTCCTTTGTCATAGATTAATTGACCATATAGGCATAGATTTATTTCTGGGCTCTCCATTCTGTTCCATAGGTCCATGTGTCTGTTTTTATGCTAGTACTATGCTATTTTAATTACTATAGCCTTGTAGTATAGTTTGATATCAAGTAGCATGATACCTCCAATTCTGTTCTTCTTTCTCAAGATTGCTGTGGCTATTCTGGCTCTTTTGTGGTTCCATATAAATTTTAGAATTATTTGTTCTAGTTCTGTGAAAAATGACATTTGTGTTTTGATAGGGATTGCATTGAATCTGTAGATTGCTTTAGATACTATGGGCATTTTAATGTTAATTCTTCCTATCTATGAGCACGGGACTTGCTTCCATTTATTTGTATCTTCTTAAATTTCTTTCTTCAATGACATTTTCTAAGTACAGGTCTTTTATCTCCTTGATTAAATTTACTCCTAGTTATTTTATTGTTTTTTGATGCAATGCAATTATAAATGAGATTGTTTTCTTAATTCCGCTTTCTAATAGTTCATTATTGGTGTATAAAAATGCAACGGATTTCTGAATATTAATTTTTTTATCCTGTTACTTTACTGAATTCCTTAACCAGTTCTAACAGTTTTTTGGTGGAATCATTAAGGTTTCTGTGTTTTCTTTTGTTTGAGGGAACATGACTTTAAGGGTCATGTGCATTGTTTGTAGTGGTTTTGGCAGCTGTGATTGTGGGTAACAGAAGGAGGAATCATGCAGTCACAGAACTTTCTTTTCTTTATTTTTCTTGCCTGAAAGAATGAGATAGTGGAATATTAATACCGCTATCTGGGGGCTTGACGCTGGGGCCTGGCAGGGGCTTGTTTTCAAAGCCTGAAATAGTCTGGCATTTGCTTTCCAGAGGGCAGGTTGCCAGGCCAAGGAGTGTGTAAGTACCCTGCCTAACAAAGCAGAACTATTTTTACTCTGGGGAGGGGCCCAAGAATGCATCACTGAGTCCCGAGCCAGCCCCACCCAGCCTGGCGGCCCCAGCCAGTCGCCAGTGAAGGCTAGTCTCCTGTAGGCGTCATTGGGAAGCAAACAGCTGGGCCCCTTGGGGACCAGTTTCCCTGGCAGGGAGGCCAGGTGTCCCAGAAAGTCCTGGAGTGGCCTGCCCCACCTCTTTCAGCTGGGAACTAGGAGACCAGAATTCTCACTGAGAGAGTTTCTGAAGTCATCAGGCAAGAAGCAAAAGAGTTTAGTTTTATGTCCTTCTGTAATATGAATAAAAGCAAAGTTACTACTCATAGAATGACTTCCACTTACTGAGATTCTACTGAATATCAGGCACTGTGCTGACTGGGTTACAGGCACTATCTCTTACCCTGTAATATCTCTGTGAGGAATAGCCCCATTTTCCAGATGCACAAACCGAGGCTCAGAAAGGTTAAGTCACTTGCCCAGGGTTAACCAGCTAGGAAGCGATTTGGCCCCAGGCTTATTGGCTGTATAGTGGATGCCCCTCTTGCTTTCCTCGCTGCCTGCCCATACAAGGGAACAGAATAGGGAAGAGTCGGGAAGCCGGCCTTAGTCCTGGTCTTGCCCCTGACTCAGACCTCACATCTCGTGCTCCTTTATAGGAAAAATAATGCCTGTGCTCCTGGCCATGCAGGGCTGTGAAAGCAGGGAGGATGGAAAGAGATGTGGGGGGCCCCAACAACATGCTGATGTCAGTTCATATGGCCTGCACGCTAGAGGGTGCGCATGTCACCATGTGTGATTCTCTGATGAGTAGGGTAGGCTGGGGCTCAGAAACCTGCAGGGCTGAATACGCTGTAAGTTACCTTAGAGAAGGTTTGTCTTTCTCCCACCCTCCTCTCTTTTTTTCTTCTTTATAACCTTCCCCTCTCTCTCTCTCACTCTCTTGTTTTCTCCCTCTCTCCCATGCCTCTCCGTCCTTCTGTGCTCACCTCTTGGTAAGATGTAGCAGAAAGAGTGTGGTCTTTGAGTCAACCTTTGTTCCCTCCTCCTCACCATCTGTCTAACTCTTCCCATCCTTCAGTGTCCAGCTCCATACTCACCTCCTCTAGGCAGCCTTCCCTGACTTCACCCCTGCCCAGAGTAGAGTGAGGTCCCTTCCAAATGACCCCCTGTCACACCTACTGTCTGTAAATATGGGGCACCTCAGTGGAAGTGAACTCAGTGTTAGAGATGTTTCAAATGTCCATGTCATGTCCTCTCTACTGGATTGAAAGCTGCTTGAGGGTAAGGGTTGAATCTTGTGTTTCTTTACATCACTTTGTATTACTCCCCTGCCCTCAAACCCTCCATGACTTCTTACAGCACACAAGATTGAGTGTTCATCTATTCAGCCATTCATCCATCCACTCACCTACTCATTTGACAAATACTCACCAAGTGCAATGTTAGGGATGTGGAGATACATTAGTACCAAAGAGTCTCTATAAGGAAGGAAGCAATTACAAAATAGGGTGGTAAATCCTATGAAAAAGAAGGTAGGAAGGTTGTGGGGGTTAGAGAAACCATATTCAAGTCATGACTGACACTTCCAGCTGTGGGAGCTTGGTCAACTCACTTCCCTTCCTGAGCCTCAGTTTCCTCATCTCTAAAATGGGGATCATAATTCCCACTTCACAAGGTTGTAGAGAGGACTAAATGAGATGATGTACGGAAAACACGGGGCTCTTTTCTCCTTTCTACCACATTAGTTCCATGTGGGCAAGGGCATAGTGGCAGCATGATTACCATTGATGAAGGGCTGTTCTCCATCCTGGAGTCCCAGGCTATGAATGTGTGTTGCTGGTTATGGGCAGCTCAGAGCCTGAGAGTAAAAATGATCATTTCATAAACAAGTTTTGTGCCAGTTTGGCCCCCAATCCTCTTCGAATCAAACTCCCACTCAGTCTTTTCCCATTCTCTCCACTCTCTGTATAATACGTTTTGTGGTGGGGAGGGGCAGTTCCTAGAAGTCCCTTTACTCTGGACCTGCCCCAAGCCTTGTCTCACAAGCGGAGAATCTGAAGCCCAGAGAATGGGAACAGAGCCTGCTGAGGTCGTGTCTAAAGTGTGGACCCAAAGTTTGCTTCTACTCATTGCTTTTACTCTCCTGAGGAATATGATGGCAAGATCACCAGGGAGCCTGCTGTTTGCATTCCAGTCCACCCCCGACATCATTTCCCAAAGGACACCCCCACCGCATCTTGCCTGCTCACATCATTCGGCAGCGCCTGGAACAGGGGAGCTCTGGAATTGTGCATTCTCTGTGAATGGACGGAAAAAATAAATACCTTCTCTCCTGAGCTCCCGCGTACTGCCTGAACAGAGGGCGCTGGGGACTCGAGACAGAGCAGGGATGGCGGGGAAGGCGGCAGCCAGTCTAAGAAGTTTCATTTCCTGGGTGTTGTTGGAGTAAAGACTAAAGTTTGTCCTGGACTGGACTTTTTGTTCCCTCTCCTACTAGACTTGATGGAAAATTAGCTGTTTAGTAGGAGATAAAAAAGGGGAGGATGTGTGTTGTCAGAGATTTGAATTTCTCAATTCTGAACCTAAATATGAAACCTTTTGAGTTGTGTGTCCCCTTTGAGATTTCCACTAACCTCGTTTCTCTCTCTCTTAAAATATATCCTGGGCCATTGTTGAAATGGGACACAAATTATTATTAAAACAACCTCCCCACCAAACTCCCAAAACTTTGTTTCTATAGCAGCACAGGTGTATATTTATTAAAATTAAAAAAAATATCCTTTTGAAATTCATTTTTTTTCCTGCCCCACAGTAGTGCAAGAGAAAGGAATAACAGTGGAGAAATCTGAAAAATTCCCCAATGTCCTGAACTTTAAAGGGAACAGAGCAGGCTTTCAAAAATCACAGCCTGTGTCACTTTGCCTTCCCAGCCCACCACTGACCAGTGATCTCAGCCTTCTTCTTTAGAAACCATCTTGATACATTTGACAGACCCTCAGTGGTTATGAAGCTGTATTATTAGGCTGCCTGATTTGCTCTGAACGAAGGAACAGCAGTGTTTTCTCTCTGCACAGTCAGCTCCAGATGTCAATCAGAAAACTGGCCCGGGGCATGTTTGGGATTCCAACTACTTCGTGTGCATAACTAATTCCAAGTGAGTATTTTCAATGAAATGAAGGAGATAGAGGTAATGTGGCTGAATGGGGAGTCATGGAAAGTCAGGCATGGAAAGTCAGATGCCGTCGAGCTGCATCTGCCACCCACTCAGGTTGCGGCGTTAGGGAGGTCACCCACTCTGACCTTGGGGAGACTATTCCTTCTTGGGGAAGATACTCATTGTGACCTTGGAGACACCATTCACTATGACCTTGGAGAGCCTGTCACTAACTATGACCTTGGAGAAGTCACTCCCTGTGATCAGATGAGATCGCCCACTGAAACACTGAGGTGTTCACATTTCCCCCTCAGCCCCAACATCTGCTGTAAGATAAGGTAGTTATAGCAGTTCTACTAATCTGTTTCTACTAATCTATCCTGTGGGAACATGCATACATGTACAGGCATATGTACAAGAAATTTTTTCTTATCACAACGGTTTGCGTAGTTGCAAAAAAGCGGGAAACAATTTGGGAGTCCATCAAGAAGAGTATGGTTGACTACGTCACAGTACATTCCTACAATAAGATACTATCAAGTGTTAAAAATGGATGGGGCTGAGATGCCAGATATAATTCTCACAAACTTAATATTGAGTGAAAGAACCCAGATGTTATGTACTGTATTGTGTCCCCCAAATCCATATATTGAAGCCCTAACCGCCAATGTGGTGGTATTTGGAAGTGGGGCCTTGGGAAGGTGATTAGTTTTAGATGAGATCATGAAGGTAGAGCCCACATGACGGGATTAGTGCCCTTAAAAGATGAGACCAGAGAACTAGTTCACTCTCTCTCTCCACCATGTGAGTTCATGACTAGAAGGCAGCCGTCTATATAGCCAGGGAGAGAGCCCTCGCTAGAGCTATGCTGAAACCCTGATCTTGAACTTCCAAACTCCAGAATTGTAAGAAAGAAGTGTCTGTTGTTTAAGCCACCCGGTCTATTGTTATGGCAGTCTAAACTGACTAATAATAAGTACCATATGTATGATTCCAAGTATATAAAGTTCAACTGCGTCATGATGTTACAAGGCGTGGTTACCTTTGAGGTGGGGGCAGGGGGTGGGTACTGGGAAGAAGCATGAGGGGGCTTGGGGATCTGGTCACGTTCTGTCCTTGATCTAACTGTTGGTCACATGTGAGTGCCTTTACTCTGTGACAATTCATTGAGTTGTGTGCTTAAGATTTGTGCATTTTTAAGATGTTATATTTCAGTAAGTTACAAGAAGATAAAATCCCTATCTAAATAAAAATAATGATTATCAATAAAACAAAAGTCTTATGAACGATATTTCAGTTATTTCTCTGTAATTGATATGAGCCCAATGCCTGAACTTAAACTCAGTAAGTATACACTATATACAAATGTAAAATTTGTTACAGCAATAAAAAAATGAATGGGGTAAAACTATCATGCCAACACTGGACATCATTGATGTATTTTGTTTTTAATAAGAGATGGTGAGCAAAATTTATAGTATGATCCCATTTATGCTTTGAAAAATCTTAAGTGTGCGTACATTTATATGCATATGCACATAAATGAATTTATATGCATTTATATGAATTTGTATATGAACATCGAACATATGAACATTGGAAGTGGGGGGCCATTAATTCTCAACTTTTAATCTTTTGTAAATCTGATTATTTTCACAGCATTAGGGTATTTCCTTTATAAATCTAAAAAAGGATAAAGATAAATAAAAGAGGAAAAGAAATGAGGGATTTGGAGCATATGATGTCTGAGGTCCCCCTTACCTGCTCTGGTGTCAGTGATTAAAGTCGAACCTCTTTATGTCTAGCAATATTGGTGGCCAGGTTTGAATTGTATGGCATCAAATCTTCATTTGTGATTCTTAATTTAGGTCCACAAGCACGTTTAGCCTTATTCATTCCCATAGTTTTGGGTTTTCATTATGGATTCTTTCTTCAAGTCAAGTTTGACGTTTGGAAGCAAGGCGTGATGGACATACCTCAGGATGGCCATTCCGGGAGTGGTCCCCAGCTTGACAGCTCCTTCACCCCTCAGGGAAATGCCCTGGGCAGGAGCGGGGGTGGGAGTTGGGATTGGGAGAGGCAGTCACATATCCCTAAATAATGGCCTTGTGCAAAGTGGTGTGGAGACATAGAAAAGAGAACAATTGGTTCTCCCTGGAGGAAATCAGGGAGGTTTTCCAGGAAGAGGGGGCATCCGAGTTGGTCCTTGGAGGATGAGTAAGAGTTTGACAAGCAGAGAGTGGAGGAAGAGGAGAATGTTTTGAACAAAGGGGACTGCATGCACAAGGCTCGTGACTGAGCTTGATGTTGGGAACATGTAAGAGTGTAACATGGCTGAGAATATGGGGCTTGGGTAGATCAGAGGAAAGTATGAGGTGTGAAGATGGAAAAGCTTTTCAGAGCCAGATTGAAGGTTCGGACTTCATGTTGATAATAGGGAGCCATAGAAGATTGAAGCAGGAGACTTTTGCAGATTGAAGTGTTGCAGGGCAGAGTTTTCGATCCTTCCCCTGTCTTTCCTCTCTTTCATCCTCCTTTCTAGGGTGGAGTACTTGGACCAATAGGAGTAAAAGACAGAGTCTTGGTGGACTTTATAAGCATGGAGATTATGCTATGAAAGGCAGTTGTTTCTAGTGACACAAAGATTTGCTGGCTTATGGATGTTTTATTCGGAGGAATCTAGAGCAGGTAGAGCCATGCACATTCCAGGTTCAGCAGGTTGCAGATGCTGCTCATAGAGCACCCAGAACCCTGGAGTGTGAGTCCAAGGGGATAGCACAGAAGGAGGGAGACCTGAGAGAAGGATCCAGGCGCTTCTATGTGACCTGAGAGATGACTCCACAGGAAAAGGTAAGAATGTTTTGTAGCATTCTCTGGATCTGGAGTGTACTCAGGATCCTCTGATCATTTGACTTCCCTTCTGAGATGGACCTTCACCTCCACCCTTCTGGATCATTACAGAGCGCACACGCGTGCTTTACACCAGCTCTCACTGGGGGGCGTTGCAGAGCAGGTGAGCAGAGGCCTAGGCAGTAGGATGGAGGAGTGGTGAGCCAAAACAGGCAGTCACTGTGGACATGGGGTAAGGGAATATTGGCAAGATCCATGGGGGAGAGGAGAGACAGGAGTTGAAGATAATTAGAGGTTTCCAGTTTGTATGGCTGTGGGGTAGGGGATGTGGATGGTGATGCCACTGGGCAAGAAGAGGCCCAGGGAGGAAGATAATTAGACTGGAGTTATGGTAACACTGCATCTTTGCTTAGGGCTGTGTCTCCGGCTGACATGATATGGGAGGCCCAGCATCAGGAGGTGAAGGAGAAATCATTTCTGCCATTTTCAGCTTTGTGAGAAGCACCTTAACATGTCTAATATTACTTATGGCTGCAGTACCTGTCTGTGAGGAGAAAAAGCTTGATGATGAGTGAAAAAAATAACATAATTCTTACTCCCAACCCTACTCTCAGTTCTTTGTGTGGCCCTCAGTGCAAAACTGGGAGGCTATCTATTGTGGAAGAAATCTTGGACTGTGGCTTGCTATTCACTGCCATGCGACCCTTCTCTTGGCCTCAGTTTACCCAAGTGTATGGTGAAGAGGTAGGACAAGGGGATTTCTGAGGTGTCAACACGTGTTTACCACCACCAGCGATATGACCCTCCTCCACGCTTCCCTCTCTGCTGCAGAGGAAGGTACAAGCTGGACTTCAGCACGAATGACAGATGTACCCCTCTGCAGTCCCAAGGGCTAGTGGTTAGTGCTGTCTCTAGGTCTTGGAAGGCTGGCAGTACCTTGCAAAGCAAATTGAATTTGTGTTTGAAAATTTAAGTGACCAAATAGACTGGCCTTTTAAATTTCCAAATTGGTTTTGGAGACAAATGGATTAGTAGGAAGGAAGGAAGATGGAGGGATAGCTCACTGTTTGTGGACTTGCTGGCAAGCAGCCTTACCCATTATGAGATCAGCATCTCTGACTTCTCCTGGAAACAAACCACTCTGTCCTCTTTGCCTGTCAGGAGCCAGGAATGAAAACCTCCCTGTTTCTTGCCCAGAGAGGAGGGTAGCCGGACCCTAGAAACTGGTTCTACTTGGGTGAATCTGAAGCAACCAGGCCGGACGTCTGCTCAGACCTGCTAAAGAATTCCGTGAGAAATGCCTTTCAGAGTCGTGGCTGCGGGATGGATCTTGAGCTGTCACCTGTCAGTTTTCTGACCTCGAGGAGGCTGAGCGTTCCTTTCCCAGCTTCTGAAGAAACATTCTTAGTTTAGCATGTGAGCCCCCGGGGTCCCAGTGAACTCCCACCTGCTGTCCTTGTAACGAGCCACACTGAGACTGAAAGTGTGAAAGTCTAGAAACAGGGACAGATTGACACTTAAACACTACACGTGGTCTTTTTTCTTCTCTATTCTTTTCTTTTCTCTTCTTTTCTCTTCTCTTTTTTCTCTATTGTTCCACAGATGGAACAAATTCACCTTTGGAGAAAACCACTCAGAAGTTTAGAACACTGGAATGATAAAGTCAAGTCCTTGTATAATAATACAGACTGTGTATTCATTCCTTCCTTCACTCATTCATTCATCACATATTTATGGAGCACCTATTATTTGCCAGGTCCTGTTCAGAGAGCTAAGCATGCAGCAGGGAACAACACAGACAAAAACCTGTCCTTGTAGAGCCTACATCCTGATTAAAGGGTGGGGAGATAGATATTAAACAAAATAAATAGTAAGCTAGGTAATGTATTGGATAGTAATAAGTGTTCTGAAGAATAACTAAAGCAGGAACCAGGAATAGGGAGCTGGATACTTGGTGGGGGGTAGTGCATTTTAAATAAAGGGCCAAGGATGGACTTATTGGAAAGGTGACATTTGAGCAAAGGCCTGAAAACGGCCAGAAGGTGAGTCATGTGGAGATCTGGAAGGGAATTCCAGGCAGAGGGCACAGTCGGTACAAAGGCCCTGAGGTGGGAGTGTACTTGGTTTGGTTGAGAAGCTGGTAATGCTGGATTTGGAGCCAGTGAGGGATCAGGGCAGAGACGGTATGGCGGGGAGGTGCAGGTTGACCTTTGCAGGTTATGGCAAGGGCTGGGCTTTCAGTTCCAGTGAAAAAGCAGCTAAGGAGGGTGTTGAATGGCTGTCATGTGACTTTGCAGTTACAAAAGAACCAGTCTCAGGGCTCTGTTGATACAAGCTCTGGGTTGGGGGGCAAGGGGAACCACAGGAAGCCCAGGGAGGAAACCTCTGCAATGATCTGGGTGGCAAGGGCTGGGGCTTTGATACGAGTGGGAGCAAGTGGTCATGTGGTCGTGTGACCCAGCAGCGGGGATGACGTGCTGATAGGGGGGTGAGATAATGAGAAAAAGAGGGGAGTCAGGGGAGTGAAATCAGGAGTTCAGGGTTAGATGGGTGGAGTTGAGATGTCTGTTAGAAATCCAAGTGTAGGGGTCTCAACTAGATAGAGGGGTCTGAGTTCAGAGGGGAGGTACACATTTGGAAATTGTCCGTGTATGGATGGTCATGAAGCTGAATGAGGTTACTCAGGAGTGAGTGCTGATGGAGACAAGATGAGCCCAGGGACCCTGATATTTAGAGATGGGGGGGTAGAGAGGCACTACTCCCACCTCACCACCCCCAGAAACTGCTGTGAGAGTGAGAAATGTGATTCCTGACATCTTCGTGAACCGCAGGGGCTGTGGGGCCCTGACAGGGTGGGCGTGGTCAAAGACTCTGTAAGCAGGCCGTCTTCCTGGGAGGGAGGAAGGCTCTGAGCAGATGTCCATGTGGGAAGTCGGTCGGTCAAGGATGCTCTTGGGAGCATGACGTGTGAGGGAGCGAAGGTAGCAGCTCTGCGAGGAGGGAGAGTTGAGCTGTGAGGCCTCAGCTGATTCCATGGGGAACTTGGGAGTGGGGTGGCCCTTCAGAGTGGCCCTGAATTCAGGCAAGGAGGCCTTGCATCAATACCAGTCTCACCTGTTGTGGGCCTCCCAGGAGGGGTGGGTCATATGCTTAGGCAAGGCAGTTTCCTTCGGCCCAGGCATTAGGGAAGGACTAAGCTCTGGACTTTGAGCAGTCAATGCTACCAGGAGCTGGGAAGTGAGTGCCTTGGTCCTGAGGTGGACCTGAAGCACCCCACTGGAGGAAGTGACCAGGCCCTTATAAGATGGTGGCAGGCCAGGGTCTGTTAAGAGAGCTGGTGAGTTTGGGGTTTCCTGAAGAGTCAGGACTGGTGAAATCCAAGAGCTGCAGTGTGTCCACAAGCCAGGTCAGGTTTTCTTTCGTGTTCTAAAATTTGCACAGCTGAATTTTGTGAACGGAGGCAGTCTGGTTCTACAGACTTATAAGAGGGGCCTCATTTATGTCCAGGTGATGAGTGAAGAGAAGAGAGGCCTGGGGGAGGTGAGAGGAGCTGAGAGCTTCAGGCCAGGGTGACAAGTGGCAGCACAACCAGAGTGGATTAATGCAGTGGTGAGCGTTCCTTGGGAACTTCCACAAAGACCTGAGAGGGACCCCTGTTAAAATGTGACTTTTCTGTTATCAAGGAGACAGAAGTTCAGACTATTATCACTCTGCTAGAAAAGGGAAGGATGGAGAGTGAACTTCCCCTAAAGGTAAGGAATTTCAGGCCTCCAGTTATACAACTTTCCTCTGTTGTCTTCCTGTGCAGCGGATTGGGTAAACAGGCTTACAGGGACTGAGCCATTTTCTGGCTAGGTCTGTGAAAACACATCACTCTCCTTCCCTCCAGATTCTTACAGTGGCAGGTAATAATGCCCAGAATTGTTTGTAGTCTACTTTAGGGCCTGAATGCCAACAGAGCTTGCTCGAATCCTGACTTGGCCACAGATGAGCTGTATGACCTTGGATAAGTCATTTACCCTCTCTGAGCCCCTGCTTCCTCATCTATAAAGAGAATAATATCTATGTTATGGGTTGTTGTAAGGATTTAGGAAGGAGAGCACCTATGCGACATCTCCCTTCATCCCTGGCATTTGAGAAGAATCAAAAGATCTTAATCCCTTTTCTGTCTCTGTAGTTAGGAGCCCACAACTTGGGCCTAAATGGATGTGCCAATTTCCCTGGCTCCCAGGGAGTGGAGGGTGCTTGGGTGCAGTGTTCCAGGAACCTCCCACTTGGGCAAGTTTCTTATTTGTGTCAAGACCATTCTCTACCACTCCATCCTCGATTCCTGCCATGGGCACCACTGGTCTCCATCCACCCAGCCTGCAGATAAGCCAGTAACAATGTTATCGCAATTGCCAGGCCCTTTGGGGCAGAATTCCTTTGTTGGGCAGTCTTGGCTCCTGTGGGGGTTCTGGGTGGATCTAGGTTTAGATGGACTGCTGGTGGGCCTGTGGCAGGGCCTGGCTCCTAGTAGATGCTCAGTGAGTGTTTGCTGGTTAAACACAGTGAGTGACTCAGAGCTCTATAGATGGTAGGCAAGAACTTCATTTGGAAAGAGCAAGACTGAGTTTGGAATGAGTGCTCACATGCCACTATGTGGCAGGCAGACAGTGAAGCACTAGGAGTTAGGAAGCTCCAGGCTGGCTTCTTACTCCTGGGCAAGTCACTTCACCTCTTGGAGTCTTAAAAATGTCTGTCAAGAGGAGATTATTGTGAACTATAAAGTGCCGTATAAACAGAAAAAAACAAGTGTTGGTTAGGATGTGGAGAAATTGGAACACTTGTGCATGTTAGTGAGAATGTAAAATGATGCAGCTGCTGTACAAACAGTAAAGCAATTCCTTAAAACATTAAGCATAGAATTATCATATGATCCAGCAATTCCACTTCTGGGTATATACCTAAAAGAATTGAAAGCAAGGTTTCAAAGAGATATTTGTGCAACCATGTACATAGTAGCATTATTTATAATAGCCAAAAGGTGGAAGCAACCCAAGTTGTCCATCAATAGATGAATGAATAAAGAAAATGTAGTCTAAACATACAAAGGAATATTATTCAGCCTTTAAAAAGGAAGGAAATTCAAATCTATGCCACGATATGGACGAACCTTAGAGACACTAAGTGAAATAAACCAGTCATGAAAACACAAATGCCATATGATTCCACTTTTATGAGATCCACAAAGTAGTCAAATTCATAAAGACAGAAAGCAGAATGGTGATTGTCAGGGGCTTAGTGTTTGATGGGGACAGATTTTCAATTGAGGATAGAGAAAAAGTTCTGTAGAGGGATGGCGGTGATGGTTGTACAGTGTGAATGTACTTACTGCCATTGAACTGTGCACTTGAAAATGGTTAAGGTGGTAAATTTCATGTTATGCTGATCTTATCACAACACAAAAAAATTTAAAAAGTGCTTTATACCTACTGCCTCCTCCATGAAAACAACTTATTTTGACTGGAACTCAGCCTTTTGCCTTGCATACATGTAGAAATGGCTGAATCCTGAATAATTTAAAATTCTGGGTGGATTCTTGATGCCATCAACTTATCAGAAGCTTATGGTGGCACTTTGGGGTCAGAGGGAGAGAGGAGACACGGAATAGATGGCATCTGTATTGGAATGCCCTAAGGTTGCTCAAGGTGGGACTGCCGCCAACTGAGATGACATCTGTGCTTCTAAAACACTTACCCAGTTCTCATTCTGGTTATTACTGTTACCCCCCGCATAAGGTTCACGCCCTTGAGGGAGGACAATGAGGGTCTGCCCTGTGGGTTGACAGAATGACTTTACTAAAGCACTTAACCCAATATTATAATAATTCTTTATCTTGAGCTGAAGAAAGTTCCCTCCATAAATAGGAAAAATTTAAGACAGATACTGGGAAATCCCATTAAACTTTTATTGGTTATACCTTGAAATGACTCTTATAAGATTTAAAAGGTTAGAATGCTGAACTGTGTTGAGTGGGTTCCTTCAGTGAATGTGTCTTAAAGTGTAGACCACCTGAATTGGAATCACCTGGGAGTCTTGTAGAAAGGAGACAGAATCCAGGGATCCACTTCAGATATCTTTAATCAGGATTTTGGCCCGGGGTGGGGGTTGGAGCCTGGGAGTTTGTATTATTGACAAACCCCTTGGTAAATCCTATTGACTGACTAAGAAACAAGGCGCAGGGTCAGCCCAAGTGAATTCATTAGGAAGCTTGGGAAAGACACAGTGGCCATCTTGGGTGCTACCATTTTGGTGGGAGAAAAACCAGCCATGACTACCAGGGGACTGAGGTGTAGTCACAGGGAAGAGGCAAGCAGTGGCTGATGCTTGTTGAGAGTTTGTGCAAGAGCTAAGCAAAAGGCGCCTCTTCCGAGACACAGAAATCATCAGGTCAGACTGGCTGAGAGGCAGAGGTTCCTGGCAAGTGATCTGATGTTTAACTGGAAAGTTCACCTAATATTCATTTAACAATTTAGGGTTAACTAGTGCCTACTAAGCAGTGCATTTGCTGCCACAACCACCCCAGTATGTGGATCCTACATACTACTTGATCTTCCATATTCCAGAACATCTGCCTCTCCGCTGTGGGCCTTGGTCATCTGCATTTTAAGTACTTGATTAATTTGTCTCCCACCTAAGACTGGGAGTTTCCTGAGAGGGCAGGAATTACCGGGTTTACCTCTCAGGATGGCACTTCCTGAACTGTTGAATGAGTATCTGATGAACTTTCTGCTTACTTAAACATCAGATCTACTTGCCAGCAACCTCTGTCTCTCAACCAGCCTGGCCTGATAATTTCTTTTGTCTCAGAGAAGGTACCTTCTGCTCCCTTTTTGCTAGAGTCCAGAGATGGTAGTTTTAATAGAAGTATTGTATGCAGGGAAGACAAATCTACATCCAGAGCATCTGTTTCAGAAGAACAAAGTGCTACCCCTTCCATGATGGAAGCGATTGAATAGAATCAACCTGCCATTGGGTAGCTGGCCAATCACCTAAGAGAATAGTGCCATGTCGGGACTCAGCGTTGGTCTCTGGCAGACTGAGCACTCAGCAGTGGCCAGGCCAGCCTGGGAGAGCAGAAACCCATGTTGCTGATCCCATGTACAACCCTCATCCCTGACACTTTGACCCACTGGATAATGGCAGAAGTCCTGAGGAAAGAGCCTGATTGGTAGCCACAGAATGGGTCATGCTGTCAACTCGATTATTAAAATTCTCTTCCACTCAAGTCACCCTTTGGTGAGTATTAATATGGGGTACAAATATCCTCATATTCTTTGCCCATTCAGAGGAATCTACAGTATATCTCTTCCCCAGACCTTGTTGTCACCAATTTTCCAGTGATGTTTCTAACCACCCAACCAAACCATTTTCCATAGTTCCTGAGTTGGTATAGACTCTTACCTGTGACCACTTCTTATTCCAGGCAAAATACACAACCAGGTGCACTGTTCGAAGATCTGCCCACTGGGAGCATTTCCCTTCACTTGTCCTTCAGGAATGTTACAAAAAGGGACTGTAGCACTGCAGCATCCACTTTTGGACTTTGAACCTAGTTTACACCAACTCTGAGGCTATAAATGGTCACATTCCACTACTGCCCATGTTTTAATCATCAAGCTTCTGCTTTAATATTCTTCAGAGAAGCCAAACTCAGTGGATGAAAGCTCTGTTCACTAGACAGATCTTCTCTTTGCACCTTGCACCCATTCTGGACCAGCTCTCAGCATGAGTGCTCACTGGGTAGGTGTCCTGAGATTCAATTCTGCTGCCTCCTCTCCATGACAGCCCTTTTCGAAGGCATTTGTTGAGTCCTCCCTCTAGGCATTTTCCTCACCATCATCTTCAACTGCAGTCATACAGTGCAATTTTTAGACTCCCTTCCAAAGCCACGTACCACTCAGAGCCATGGCATACCCTCAAGGCTCAGAGGTCGAAATATGATTACATAGACTTTATTTCCAAGAACAAACAAAGTTCTCAGATAGCAATAAATGCCTACAGTTAGCTCCTGGACAGCTGCCTTCATTCAACAAATGTTTCATGAGTGTGTACCATATGCAGGACACGAAGAGGGCAATGATGGGTCATATCTGTGGACCACTAAGAACCAGTTCAGGAAGAAGAGCTCTAAGAAGACCACATTTTGACATCAACAGCAACGATACAGAATGGAGATAAAGCACGCAGCACAGAGTTGGGGCCTCCCTTCCCCACCCCAAACTCCTTTGATACTCCTGGGAGGTGAGAACCAGTATTAGCTTCATATTGGCCTGGGTCCTAGAATTAGTAATGTTTGTCCCTGCTGACACCAGAATACTTGGTGGTGAAGGGTACATTATTTGTCCAGAGTCACTCAAGCACACTGTTGCAAACAACATTCCTGTCTTGATGCCTAAGCAAGATTAGAAAGGTCTACTAATTGGCTTTTTCATCTTCTATGTATTCTAAGAGATATTTATTAAACCACTACTATGTCGTCTAATTAATGTGCAGCAAAGGACTGTCACTCCTTTTGATCTACATTCCCTGGTTCCTAAGGTACAATTTAATGATTGTCTGCATTTTTACAGCCTCAAGATTTCTGGTCCCTTTCATATTTAGCTCTATTTAACATTTTGTTCCTTCTGTTTGTCATTTGAATAATTTCTTATGATTTTTTCCTTTTAAATGTTGGAGAGGGTTTTAGGCAATTATATACCGCTGCTTAAAAAGTACTCAAAATGTAATAGTGGTATATTGTAGTTAAGCCATAAGTAGTCTGTCTGTCTGTCTGTCATCTATCTATTTTATCTAGCTATATCTATCAATCTATCTATCTATCTATCTATCATCTATTTATCTTTCATCTATCTATCATCTATTATGTTTAGGCTCAAATACACACACATACACACAAAGACAGACATAGACACAGACATATATTATTTTTAGGGTAAAATATACTCACAGCTGGGTACACACATTCTGTTCCCATGGAGATAATTCTACAAGGGCTTAAAATCATTGCTTAATGTATAAAGATATCAAAAGACTATATTTATTCCTCAGAATCTTGGTCTTTCTCATGTATTTACAGGAATGAAATTCATAAAACTCACAAGTTTAAGAAATCAGTGGTCCTACCAACCATAAAAGCCTACTTGTGGGCATTGAGTTGTCTGACTGTGTTTAAGAAGCACCTGTCAAATATTGCTGCTGCTTTCATGACTGTCACCAGCATTCTGTTGGGGGTGGGCAGTGAATAACAAGGGTGAAATCAGTAGAGAGAGACTGAAGGCACTTTGTGGAACACCCTGGAGCAATCATCTCTGTGTATGATGTGGCCGTGACACATCAGTCACAGTGCTTTCCCTGTGGATGCAATCACTGTTGTTTATGTGAGACTGTCATGGCACATACCCACAGGCCTTTCCAGGCTGGGTGAGCCAGGCCACAGGGTTCTTGCTTTGCCCTGTGGAGCAAGGCTGTCCTGGACAGAGAACTCTAGGCCCAGGTAAAAAGGTCATTGCCAAGGATGCTATGTGAGGTGTGTGTGTGTGTGTGTGTGTGTATGCGCATGCGCGTGCACGCACGCGAATGTGTGCACATGTGCATATGCATGTTCCAGCGCACAAGCTCTCTGCTTCTATCGCCAGGCAACTCAGGTCCAGGTGTTTATTGTTGGACTCATCCAGAGGGGAGTGGTGATCTTTAGAGGGTCGAGGTGTTGAAGGGGTACGAAGCCTCAATGCAAAAGGCTTGAAAAGAGATCTTGAAAAACCCACAAATGTTTCACAGGCTAGGTGGGTATAGTGACCGCAGCGACCCATGTAGCCTGGGTTGGGAGCTGGCTCTGCTCACGATGTGCTGTGTGACCTCATTTCCTCCTCAAGTGAAATGAGGTGGTTGATGCTCAAAACTTGAGAGGTCCCACTGTATCTTCTCCTTGGGGAGGTCACCTCCTTGTGGTTATCACATTTTTCTGTATCTCCCCGACCCCCACGACATTTAGAAGCCTGTCTCCTACAGATGATCAAAATAGCACGGTGGTCAAGAGCTCCAGTGTGAGAATCAGAGAGACGAGGGTTTGAATTCAGCTCAGAAAAATAGGCATCATAAAAACGCCCACCTCATAGGGTAGTAAGGGTACAGGTGACTAGAGGCACCCAGCAAGAGCCTGACAAGTACAAAGTCTGATAAGTAGGAGCTCCACCAGCCCCAGTAAATTGGGTCCAGAGCAGCTGCTCTGATGGAAAAGGTGCTTCCCCTCTGATGTTTCCCTCTGTTGTATTCAAATTGAGTAACAATGGGCTTCTGGTCAGGGAGGAGCAAGGGCTTGTCCCTCAGATCCCTGTGGCTTGAGCTCACTGTAAGGGCAGTAACCTCCTTGGCTGGACGTCTGGACCATGGACAGGGATCTGAGTGAAGAGGACAGTAAGTACAGCAGGGAGGGCATGGGGCGTCGTCCTCTGTAGCCGGCATTGAGCCAAAAACTTCTCTCTGCCCTCAGTGATGTCCCAGGCTCTGCCTCTGCGCTGCTGAGAGCATCTGTCCCTCCCTTCCTTTCATTTGCAAAGACTATTTGCAGCCCGCAGGCTGTTCTTCCTTTCTGTGCCTCTGGGCAACAATGAAGGATGATAAAATTTTAACAGGAGAACCTTTCTCCCTAACCACGGCAACACCATCCAGTTTTAGATTCTTTATCCTTCTTTCCTCTAGTTGACAGTTCCCCACACCACTGCCCACAGCCAAGTGTAAGTGCGACTCTCAGGATTCTTATTGCAATCACAGTTGGGTTCAGTTCTTAGATGACGTTAGTTTTAAAGAAATGCCATGAAAGGTCTTTACACATGATCTCCCTCTAGCAGAGAGTCCACTTGTTCATTACTGCTCTGGGTGACTCTATCCTGTCGTTACTGAGACAGGAATACAATGGTATCTAAGGACTATATAAAGAGAAGGAAATAGTATTTTAGGTGGAAATGTGCAGTTTTAAAAATGGAAATATTTGGTCCTGAATTTTGGAATGGGCAATGTGGTAGAGTATCAGATTGGGAATTGGGAGGCTAAGGGTTCAAGACTCTGCTATGAGTTGGCTGTGTGATCTTAGGCAAGTCACTTAATTTCTCTGATCCCCAATTTTCCCATCTATAAAAAAAGATTGGGCCAGGAGTTCTTAAAGTAAGGACCATGAAGTTGTGATTAAAATGTGTATGAATGTGCCTTTTTTTTTTTGGAGGTGGGGGGTCTACAGATTTCATTTGAATCCCAGAGAGCCTGTGACACTAGTACATTTTCACAGTTACTGAACTTGGGGACCTTGAAGGTCCTTTGAGGGTCCAATGCTCTTTATTGTCTTTAATGTTGTTATCTCAAAGTTTTAATCTTCAGAACCACAGTGGGATATAAAATGAACCCATGCTAATCTGAGAGCTCAATTTAAATTTTGTTGGAATCCTTTTCCATATTGTATGGAGGAGATATATTAGTGTGTGTTCGAGGACTTTATCTGATATATTGGAAATTGTATATCCATATTCTTATAATAATAAGTTTCTATTAATATTCAAATGCAACATTTTCTCTTGAAAACACTGCTCATTAGCAGTCTTTGAATTTATATTTGGAGTTTCTCTTCACAGGAACAGGCTAGGTCAGATCTCAGTTCAAATCCAAGCTTAGCCTCCTAATTGCTGGGTGACCTTAAGTCACTTAACCTCTCTTGTCATCTCACAGAATTAGTAAAGGATTAATTAGAAGTAAAATGCCTAAAACATCATTCAGCTCAGAGTAGGCATGGAATAAATGTTGACTCTAGATAATTATCAGATTTTGTTCCCAGAATTTTAAAATTAAAATGCTATTAATGAGAAATATTACTTCCTGTGATGTTTCTATTTTGGCATCATCATCCTTTTAGTAAGCAAGTTAAGAGTAAGGTGGACTCTTTAGTTCCATTAAAATTCTAAAAACCCTAATTCTGTCATATATTAGAAGTCACCCTATGTGCTGATTTCTAATATAACCAAACCTCAGGTCAGCACTTAGGGTCTACTGCAAGGTATAGGATCATCTAGAAAAGTTTTTAAATACTAAGTTGATGCACTCTGAAACTAGGTAAACTTTTCTCCACGTTTCTTAACTAACTGCTATGGGACTTCTATAATTTAAAGGTCTCTTTTTAGTTGGGAGATGGCTGCCTACTTTATTCAGTCAAGTTACCGTTCTCAGTTACTAAAGTGTTGTCCCTTAGTTTTTGAGTCTATATTGTGGATAGTAGCTTCAGAGAGA
Source organism: Pteropus medius (assembly GCF_902729225.1). Lineage (NCBI taxonomy): Eukaryota > Metazoa > Chordata > Mammalia > Chiroptera > Pteropodidae > Pteropus > Pteropus medius. The sequence goes on along the minus strand of NW_024349800.1, from coordinate 1,865,241 downwards.
GAATATCTTCCTTCAATGACTTACTTTGGAACCAAAGCTGGAATGGATAGGGACATTCCAGGATGTGGCACCCACATGGAAGTCACCTTGAAGGCCGTTTAGCACCGCCACTGTCGGATGCTGGGGTGTCTCTGACAGCATCACTGATTAGAGGCAGCACTTCCCACTACTGGCTGGAACACCTTCGGTGGTGGGCCGGTTCCTCTTCTACAGCGGACACTGTCAAAAAGTTCTTTCTTACATTGAGTTGCTACCTCTTTCTCTGGAGCTTCTACTCTTTGGTTTTGATTCTATATCCTGAGGCTACTCAGAACATGCCTGTTCCCTGTTTAAAATAAGAACCCTTCAGAGTCTTTTCTTCTTTAGCATGACTAGGTCCTGTTTCTTCAATGTCCCTGGATGTAACGTGTTTTTGATCATTCTTCTCTTAGAGGGAGATGTTTTACACAGAGCTAAAAGGAAAATCCCCTCCTTTATTCTAAAAAACATATCTTTTGTGATACAACTTTTTTTTTATTACAGACTGAAACCCTCCCAGAAATAGTGAGCAAGGGCCTCTTCAAGTAAGATGGGTTATAACTGGAAGCCCTGGTAATTTTAGGTGGAGGCTGCTCTGGTCCGGCACCATAGGGCCTAGGCAGTGCCTCCTTACTCCTGGGCACTGACTGGTCCCTAGGAAGGTGGCAGCAATGATCTGAGGCCACAAAATGATCTGAGTCACTGTCAGTAACTCAGTGCTGAGGCGGAGAGACTCTCTACTTGGTATCCGGACCAGCTCTGCTTCCCAAAGGCTTATTCATTAAAGTGTCCACTCACCCTAGCTCTGAGTTGGAGCTCTGAGAGTGAGTCTGAAGCTACCACAGTAAGTTGGTGGGAGGATGCTGTACTTCCTGGCAGGGGCCCAGCCGCCGAGAGCCTTGATGACTGACCATGGGCCTCAGTGTTTTTATACATCCCTTAGAATGAAGGCACAGCTACCAGGGAAGCAAGTCTTCTCTGCTAGGTTGGCCCTGGCCTCCTGAGGCCCATCTGGTCTTTCCTGCAGGCTGCCACATTTCTGGAAGAAGATCATGGGTCTGGAAACTCCTAATGGAAAGATACAGCGTCCCCTTTGGGAAATAAGAAATAAAAGCTTTAATGATATTGTATTACAGCTCTGAGAGGATCCCAGGAACTCTCCTGAATTTGTTTGCAGAGCCCTCCCTTACTCATTGCACTGTTTGCTCCTCTCAGTGACAGTACTCTCTGGGCTCAATTTTAGGGAAAGGATATCAAAGCCCTAAAACGTTAAGTGATTTTCTTCCAAGACTACACAACAGGCTAGCTATTTTGTGCTGCCCTCATGGCTGGGTGAACAAGGATGTATAAACATCGACCTACCTTCAAGGTATTCAAAGTCTAGTGGGGAAGGCAGACCCCAAACAGATATTTTATAAATTATAATTCTTATAAAGCCATTTGGCAAAAGCAGTGATAGAGAGTGGAATGGAGTACTGAGGGCACGGAGAAGGGGAACCACACCCAGGTCGGCTTTGCAGGAGATGAGGTCTGGGCTGGGTCAGGCTGAACTGGGTAATGGAGTGTTGTGGGCAGAAACGGCCAGAGCAAGGACTGGGAGAAATGGCACGGTGTATGCGTGAGGATAAATGCAAACCTCAGTGTCCTGAGGTGACAAGTCTCCTCTGGAAAGGAGAGGCAGCTCTTAGAAATCCCAGCCCTCATGTGGCCCTGTCTTGGCATGATGGCACTTTCTATAAGGCATGAGTTCCACATCCCAAGTAATTGGTGAGATAATGTAACATTTGCTGCATTCTCTCTTGGCACACCAGACGGGGCCTACGTAACTCCAAGGAAACGTTCTTCCACGTCTTCTTACCTCCATTTCTCCGATGTTGGTCTCACTCATATGCTGGGAATTATATTGCTCCCCCCAATTTTTCTCAATGGCCCCCACCCCAAAGCTTCCACACTTCTCTCTCAAGTCTCAAGCCGCCTAGTCTCTCTCTTCTCCTTTCTTCTCTGTTCTTTATCCTCGCCGCTTCACCCTCCCCAGTAAGCTGTCTTCCCTCCTCTCATCCTGCCCTGGACAAGGCTTTCTCAACTTCATGTGAGCAGACGAGAATCTTTTCTTCCTGTCCTGTAATATAGGGCCTTATCGGCCGAGTTCAGGAACTTTGATGTTAACTGTGGGTAGTAGTGAGCCAAGGTGGTATTTGAGAGGGGCCGACCTGGTCAGGCTTTCTGGTCTTTCTAGGAAGACCTTTAAATAGCATAGCCAATTATTTGTTTGCTTTTTCTTCTTCGGAAAACAGGACTTTTTTCTTTTCTTTATCTTATAATGAATCATCTGAATTTCCTTATCATTCTCTCTTATTTTAAATTGTGACAAAATACACATGACATAACATTTGCTGTCTTAGCCATTTTCAATGTACTTTTCAGCACATGAAAGAATATTCACATTGTCGTGCAACCATCGCCACCATCCATCTCCAGAATCTTTTCACTTGCAAAACTGAAACTCTGTCTCCATTAAACAACAACTCCCTATTCTCCTTCTTCTCTGCCCCTGGAAAATACCATTCTTCTTTCTGTCTCTGTGAATCTGACTCCTCGAATCTCTTTTGCACCATCCTCAGTATAATTCAAATCACAAGGCATTTATATGCACCAACTGTATACAAGAAGGCAGGGGTTCCCTGTCTAAAAGGGGCTATCACACCTGTTGAAGGAGATAAGATATGTAAAAAACTAAAGCAGGATGGCAGTGGGGAGCCATTTGAGCAGAGAATTGGCATGATTTAAGTGCTTTTAAGATGCTTAATCTAGAATCAGGGGCAGAAGACGTGGGCTCTGTTTATCCTCTGAAATAAAGTGAATGACATTTCTAAAGAAAAAGTTAAGAGGTTGCCCATTAATTATGCCTTTCTCTACAAGGAAAAGTCCTTTCTGTACAAACAAAAAGTAGCTGGTGGCTGGTGAGCAGAAACACTACCCTGGTAACACTTTGTAAAGCTTTCTCAGCAACCACCTGATGCCATTTGCATGGAAAGATAGGGTGTTCAGCTAAGTGGAAAGGTCACTGGAGTTGGATCGGACTTGAGTTCTAAGTACTGTTCCATCTCAGCTATGAATGCCTGAGCGCCTTGCCTCAAATCACATCTCCAAGCCGCGTCTTGTTCTTCTGAGAAGTGGGGAAAACAGTGGTTGTCATGAAGCACAAAGAGATTGTGCCTGCACTATCCCTCTGTAAGGGATGCACAGGGTGCAATGCATGTGTTAGGATGAGGTGGCCCAGCTGGTCAACTGCCCTGGAACTCAGCCCCTACACCGTGGAAACAGTGACATGCCCAGTGACCCCCTTTGGAGTACCTCATGCTGGGCATCACACAATGCCCTGTGACGCCTGCGTTCCTGTTGTGCCCGATGAGATCTGCACAGGAAATGACGCGTCTGCCTGCAGTTCAGCCTGGAGTCCTTTATTTTTGTACATAACATAATAGTGAGACTAATTTAGCTCTGATGAATTGCGACTTCCCCGGGAGGTCAGGGTGGCTCCCTGTTGATGGATGGAGCTGAGTTTCCCACCTCTCATTCTTCCCCTCTTCCTGCCCCTTTGTTTGGTTTTCAGCAGGACTTAGCAGCCATATGGCATTTCCTTGCCTTCCCCAGGAGGACAGCACTGATGTCCTAGCTGGCCCAAGACTTCAGGGTGGGCAGGGCGGTCCCTGGGGAGAGGGCTGTGATGGATGGTCTTGCTTTTCTTTCTGCGCTTGACATTTTCACTCTTGTCTCCTGGCTTAAAAAAGCACAAAGAAAGAGGAAGACCCTCCCTCCTGAGGTCCACAGCGCTGACTGAGCATTTATTAAATGCCAGGCTCAGGGCTAAGAGCTGTGTACACATAATCTCATGACACAGGCACTAATATCATCCACTGTTTCACAACTGGGAGAGTTGAGTTCTGCAAGGAAGTGTGGCTGGCAAAGTGTCGTATATTACATGGCTCAGCTCCACTGGATCGGAGCCCAGGTTTCCAAACACTGAGCCTCAGGGATTCCAAGTCCAGTCACCTTGGCTACAGTTCAATCCTGACCTTTATCTTGAATTCTAATAAGTGGGCTCACAGGAACTGTAATGGATGTGCATGGGCCCTAGTCCAAGAAAGGTTCAAACTCTAGCCTCCACCTTTCTGACCCACGTGAGTGTCTAGGTCAGGGTGGGCAAAATAAGGCTCAAGAGTCAAATCTGACCCATGGCCTGTTTTTGTAAAGTTTTATTGGAACAGAGTCACGCTTATTCAATTACGTATTGTCTGTGGCTGCTTTGAGGCCACAGTGGCTAAGCTAAGTAGTTGAGACAGACCACTTGGCCCACAAAGTCTATAATATTTACTACCTGACTATTTATAGAAAACATGTGGTGGCTACACTAGCTTAGAATGCTAATAAAATCATCAGAAACAAAACTATTTAGAACCAAGGTATGAATAATAATTCCATATTGGGGACTTCGGTACCCAGGGGCAGGCCTCATTCTGAAGCTTTGGGGTGACGTTACTTTGCGTCATACCCGTGCTGATCCTGGCTCTCTCATCTGTTCTTGACAGAATCATTTGCTTACGAATATAAGTTTTCTTGCTAAGAAAGGCACTCTCTACATCTGCAAACATTCTTCTATTTCCGCTTCCTTTGTAAGTTCTCCGCAAGGAGAAAGAGACTTAGAGACGTGTATGTGTTTCTTCTTGTCAGAGGACAAGGACATTTCTGATTTGGGGGGACCTGTAGAATGGGGTTGTTCATTGCTCTTAACGACACCCCCCCCCTTCCTCCACTGTTCTTGGCCACATGTTTCAGGATTTCAGGCTTTTTCACCTCGAGTCATCTCCACTTCCAGATAACCTAGGCTACTCCAATTTAGAACAAGATCTGCTTCTTCTTCTGCCCTCTGTTTTTATTGGATTCAAAATGACAGGACCCATTCTTTTTATTTTTGTGGAGGTCAAGAGCTATAGGCTTTCAAGAGC